>NC_086450.1:382091006-382228506 GCF_028390025.1 Pseudophryne corroboree | reverse complement strand
GTGTGTTGTAATGTGAATAAGGTAGACTATGTGGTGCAATGTAAGATTGTGCTATTGTGTCGTGAAATATGAAATTTGGGTACTATTGTGTAGCCACACCCCTTTCTTGTGAGACCACACACCCTTTTTTGCTGAGCGTGCCATAGGCATGCATTGTTCTTTTCTAGGGTATGGGAGTGAGGGCGCCAAACACCCTAGCATCGCTGCGGTCCCTCTTCCTCCCCTTCATTGCAACTCCTCCATCCCTAGGCTCGGACTCCAGGCCTCCTTCCAGTGGCTCCACCTCCAGGGGCGCCAAAATGAAATTAAACCTTGCCCCCCACCCAACATAAAACATTCTGACACCCCTGTCTACACCTCTGCCTGTGGCTCATCTATACTGCTGGAAATGCTGCTTCCGATCATCTTTGAATGAACAGCAGGGCAATGATAAAGGAAAACCTCTATTACGTCTATTGTGAAGAATGATGTCCTTTAACACTCATGACTTGGAACATTGTATACAGTTTTTCTCCCAAAAAATAAATTCTCCAGTGGCCTGCCGGACCTCTAATCCAGCAAGTGTGCCTCTCGTGCTTCGAAAATCCTCCACTATTTAAATATTGTGTATTTTCTCTTGTCTCCTATGGACCTTTATTTTTACAATCTCTGAAAACCAATGACATTATTCAGCATGAGTTGCAGTATTGCTAAAAATGCAAAACTGCAGCTACCGACGACCGCAACGCTATCCCCGCAATTTAAGGGTAGCCCCCTGCCTTGCGCAGCCTAGCTGAAAAGGCAGGTGTACCGCCGCCATTTAAAAAAAAAATTTGAACGGCTCCAGACACGCCTGTGTTTTCCCGAAATGCCCCCCCAACGATGCGACACTGCCCACCCAACGACCGCCGCTGTCAATAATATTGCGAATGCAGCCTTCCAGGGTGCGACTGCAATATGATCGCACATACATTGCGGCCAATGCACGTGCGCAGTACTGCACGGGTCGGGAGAATGTGAACGCAGTGCATCTCTGACCCGTGATGAATGAGTTTCTAAGGCCATAGCGATGTTGGATTTAGGCATACTAACTGAAGAAATATGAAGAGTCTTAAAGTAACATCCCATTATTCTAGAAGCTGGTTGTGCTTATAGACAAGATGGAGCCTGTTGCATCAAGTTTGGGCACTGAGCTTCACTTCTTCATCCAAAAAAAAACATTAAGATTAAACTGCCACATATCACTTTATTGAGGTTTATTTACACACCAAATGGGTATATGTTTCATTAATAAAGAAGAATATATACAGCAGAAGCTTCTAAGTTTTCCTTTGTTGTTCCCTCTAAAGTGGATAAAGAAGAGAAACAAACTGCTTTTTAATCTCCACATGATTTTGTCAACTTGTTTAATTAACACATTAAATCACCTCAATATTAAATAATCTGGGATCTTCCCCTATTCATGTCTTGATAATGAATCTAATTCCACAGGAGAACACAGGCACTGACTGGTACCTGAAGGTCCAGGTTACGTATCCCCTCTGTCCACACTTAGAAATCTGGGAATCCTCTACCCCCGCATATTAACAAAATCCGCCTTTGAGATAAGTGTGTTTTATATCTAGTTAATTATTTACTTTGTTTAAGGCTGAGCTGTAATTTCTTAGGGCTTAAGGGCCTATTAATCACATTTTTAAGTAGTGGACCCAATCATTAAAAGTACACTGCAGGATATAATGATGTATATTTCCTATGTGCACTGAAGACCCAATGTAGCATGCATTGTTATACACTAGTATTGACTAGTGTTAATGCTCCAAAATTAAACGATACCATTAGCCTGTTTAACCCTGCTTTTTTCTATAGGATGGAGATCCGGATGGCCTCCTCTGCCTCTGGCTGAGTGCATGCGTGACCTAAAGTCATGCATGTGCAGTAACATTGGGCCTAATTCAAACCCGATTGTAGCCGTGCAAAATTTTGCACGGTTATGATCAGCCACCCTGACATGCGGGGGGACGCTCGGCACAGGGCTAGTCCGTCCCGCATGTGTGGCCCTCCCTCCGCCGCACAGGTACAAAAGCATTGCACGGTGACGATGCTTTTGTACCTGAAGAGTAGCTCCCTACCACCACAGCTCCTACGCACTGGCAGAGAGCTACTCATCGCTCTCTGGGTTGCACCGCGGCCTGCCCCTGCACGGTCCGGGCACACCTGCATTACCCGGACCGTGCCCCCAAAATGGCGGCCTAATGCCGCCCTCCCGCCCAGCGAACACCTCTGCCTGTCTATCAGGCAGAGGTGATCGCCAGGTAGAGATGCCGATCGCATCTCTGGCATGCGCTGGCGCACTGCGGTGCATGCGCAGTTCAGACCTGATCGCCCACTGCGCGAAAATGCACAGCAGCGATCAGGTCTGAATTTACCCCATTTTTAGGAGCTATCCAGCAGTGTAAACATTTACTGCTACTACCTAGCTGCAATAGTGTGGATGTTACAGGTCGCAGGGAAGCTTCTCTTTGGAGCAATACTGCAATGCTCCTGTACTTTTACATCTGTAAGTGCAAATTGCATCAAGGCAGAATATTAATAAATATAAAGCACCCAAATTAGTAAATAGGTTGCTTAGTGATATGGTTTACACTTACCAGCCCACCATAATCATCAGGAGTCTGCATGTTTTCCTTAATCTAGCATGCTGTAGGAAAAGGAGTACTGAGACAAGGCGGCAATGCAGTCAGACTCCCGGCACTTGAAATACCTATTCCAGAATCCCGGCACCAGAACTCGGACATCAGTTGGAATACCGACACCGGCATCCCGAACGTAACTGTCGAGAGTCTCTTAGATTTTAGCTGCAGAGAAGGGGGGTAGGTTTAGGTTGTGGGAAAAGGAGGGTTAGGGTTAGGCACCCCTGGGGAGGGCTGGGCTGTGATGAGGGGGGTGGGGGGGTTTAGGGTTGAAGGGGGACCCCTGTGTCTGTCTAATTACTCTCAGCATCCTAACTTCCAGTAATTCGTATCACATCTGACAAGAAGTGTATTATCTCACTAGGGGGTCTATTTACTAAACTTTGGATGGAGATAAAGTCCCAACCAACCAGCTCCTGGCTGTAATTTTTCAAACCCAACCTGTAACATGGAAGTTAGGAGCTGGTTGGCTGGTACTGTAGCTCCATCCACTTTATCTCCATACAAGGCTTAGTAAATAGACCCCTAAGTAACTAAACTATTCTAGAAGCAGTTAGGCAAAAAGCACCCCTAAGA
The DNA here is from genome assembly GCF_028390025.1 of Pseudophryne corroboree. Taxonomy (NCBI): domain Eukaryota; kingdom Metazoa; phylum Chordata; class Amphibia; order Anura; family Myobatrachidae; genus Pseudophryne; species Pseudophryne corroboree. Next base: position 382,225,261 of record NC_086450.1, on the reverse strand, counting down.
AGGGTCTTATCTAGGCACAGTGCCCTTCCTCTTTCTAGGCTGTACCGCTGTAGCACTTATCCTTGGAGCTGAATCAGAGGTTCAGTACAGAGGTGACGTCTTACTTGTGCAGGTGGCCTTCCAGTACGCTTCCCAGTTAGAAGAAGGAAAGTGTAATCTCCAATCCCACCGTGTATAGGGGGCAACTAAATACACCTGTCGTGGTAATTAATAAATGCATGATGGCAAACAATATACTGCACAGGCCAAGTATTCTGTGGGCTTGCAGACATTTGTTTTACATAATCGCTTGTAAGTCTCATCTGCACAGGTATTATCGCAGTGAGCGTCGCATGCAGTAATCAAGCCCAGTAATTGGAGCCGACAGTCCCTGCCTTTGCTCGCTATCCGTTTCGGAGGGGGGGGGGGGGGGAATGGAAAATCCAGCAGTGATCATCTTCCGTTTGTGAATATACGATCAAAGCTACCTGGAAGAAAGCGAGGACACCACTCTGCCTGTACAGATCCTCATTTGTTCTCAAGTGTCTGGCAGCAGGGGGTCCAGAATTATCCTCTCTAGAAAGGTTTTTCTTAAGTGAATCAAACAGAGGAACATTTGCAATTTAAACATGCAGAAAAAAAAAAATCTTTCTAATTTCCTAAGCAGCAGCAGCAGCAGCAGCCTGTGTGGTTTTCTCAGCTTTTGTTAGGGCATACACAACCACATCATTACACAATAGTATTTAATCAAAGAAAAATAATGGTTGAGCCAAACTAGACACGAAAATATTGTGAATGTTTTTCAGAAAGATTAACGGGGCAGATGCAAGATCTATCGAGACTCTGTACTAGTGGGGATAGCCAGACGGGAGCGGACATGGCCACTTCTGTTGTGAACACTGGGCCCTACATCCTGCGCCACCTGCTGAATAGCACCATGGAAACGCCAGCTTGTAGGGTGTTGCTACAACTCATTAACCATAGTCAGTGGGCAGACCTGAGTTTGGGTACTTTGTAACCCTTATCCCCCTCTCAGACCCTGGAATTACAGATTATATTAGAACAGTCTCCATCTTGCTGACAAACAATACAGCAGCAGGTGTAATTAGTTCAGGTACAGGATATGGGTGAGAGCAAGTTTTTGTCTCCTGCCGACCTACCATTATTTGGTATAGGTAGGTAAGATCATGTAGTGTGTACCCAGCTTTAGGCAGGTTGGGATATGTGTGCCTGTAGGTTTAAATGTGAATACTGGCTACAGTTTCTATGTTACAGTAAGCCCACGTCCTATTGGGGCTCATTTATCAATGAGCGATACAACTTGTTGTGACTGATCAAACTCATTGCATATGATAAATGGTACTCCAGCCAATCAACTCCTGTTATCTGTTTGAAAAAGGACAGTTGGGAGCCGATTGGCTGGAGTACCATTTATCATACATAACAAGTTTTATTATTCACAAGGAGCTTCATCACTGATGACTGGGTCTAGTACAAGTGGCAAAATGCAAAGAGTAAAGATCAGTACACATGGAGCGATTTTGACAGAGCGATTTACCTTGAACTGGCAGCAGGAGATTTTGACTATCTTTACCAGTGATTTTAACTAAGTGTGCAAGCGAAGACCGGGAGTGGCCTGGAGGCTGATCTAGCTGGCAGCACCCTGCAAGAGCTCCCATGCTAATGAGAGTTTTCACTGCTCTCCCTAGCCCCCTCACACCTGCTTTTTATGTTATGTGCCCAGTTCTGAGGCATTAATCAGTAAACCTGGTGGTGAGTTAGTGCTGCGGAGTCGGGGAGCCGGTCTTCTGGTTCCTGCGGACTGCTGCCTACTCTCTGCCCACAAGACGGGGCTTCATTTTGTGGACGTCCCCCCCGCCGCGTGGTGCGCTCTGACGAACATACCTGCACCTCGCCCCCGCCACAGGCTTGCTCCATCTGCACTGCGGGCGCTGTACGAGCGGAGGGAGAGCCGGCTGGAGCCGGGCCGGGAGCCCCGGAGGCGGCCATCTTTAATCGCGGGTGACGGAGGAGAATGCGGAGGTGATCCGACGGCGGTATCACTCGCTGGTTAGGTGAGCCTCATCCACCGCCCCAGCCTTCATGAGCCATTCTCCCCTCCTTACGACCTCCTGTCAGAGTGCTCCTTTGCCTGCTGCAGTCAGGCAACCGGGCCCGCAGCGGCTCTCAGTCCACGTGCAGCCATCCTCTGGGGTTGCAGCCCCCTACCCTGGAAAGCTTCTCCTGATGCCCCATTATCCCCAACGCACCCTTCACGGCCCCCCCCCCAGGGGCGAAAACCGGTCTCATAAGGGCCCACCAGCCGCGGCCCACGGTTACACTCGGCCCTGCACACTGCTTATACCGGGCACTGTAACGGCCTTACCCGGGGCTGCACAGGCATGATTCGCTGGTGTCCTTGCGGTTCGCCCTGTGTTAGACCGGGAGGCCTCCTAGGAGTGCTACACAAATCTCCTGCCCGCCAGGTGATTCCCACTCGGGGTGCCTGCTCCGGATCCCTTTCCACCCAATAGAGGCCCTCTGCCTCCTTCGTTGCACCCCTCCACTAGTTGACACCCACCCCCTCCGGTGCTCCCCGTAGCTTTGCCACAAGCTGCCGGTGTTGCTGCTCCGCGCAGTGATGCAACGCTTTGTGCTCCCGTCCTCCATTATTCTGCTCGAGGCCACCTGATGACCACCTGAGACCAGGCCGTGGGGAGTGACCGCTCCTAAGGAGCCATGCTGTTCTATGTATCTTCTTGATTCTGACACATCTTGAGCTTATTGCAAACACCCTCCTTGCTGACTCCCAGGAGTATGGGGCGTACCTCGAAATCCTCTAGACGGAGCAACAATAACAACCGATCTCAAAAAAATCACGAGATCTCAAGCAGACCTGAGACCTTTCCTTCATCCAACGATGCCCCCACAGACGGAGAGCCGTTCCTCACCCCGCCCCCCGACATCTCCCTCTGCTTCCTCGATATCAAATCCGGCTGATGACATGGCTGACCCTGTAATGGCAGGCGACCGTGACCTCTGGGAAATTCTGACCTTCATGAGGTCCCTCCCTACTAAGCAAGACCTTCAAGACACCATTAGGAATGAGCTCGCCTCCATTAAAAGCGAAATCTCACACCTGTCTGATCGCTTAGTGAATTTGGAGGAAGACCAAGAGGCCAATGTCTCCTGTATGTCCTTGTCCTTGCTCAATCCAAGGAAATTCGTGCCTTACAGTCCAGAATGACTGATATCGACAACAGAGGCAGACGGAATAATATCCGCATCCGCTGTCTCCCAGAGGACGTTCCGCAGTCTGTGTTAGTAGATGCCCTGACCAAGATATTTAACAAACTCCTGAATAAAGGTTCAGACAACGTTATCACTTTTGACAGAACCTACAGAGCCCTCAGACCAAGAGGACTCACCACCGACAGGCCCCGAGACGTCATTTGCCGGCTCCATTATTTCTCCCAGAAAGAGGAAATTATGTCCAAAGCCCGTCAACTGGATAAAATTGATTTCAACGGCTCCGATATTAGCCTCTATCAAGATCTTTCCTGGCACACGTGTTAGGATCTCCTGCTCTGTGCTGCCACGTTGCCATGGCAACCGGGAGGCAAGTGTTAGCGAAGTAACCTGAGCGCAGCTGATACTCCGGTCCGGGTTTTTACTGTGTAGTGGTTACAGGCTCTGTGCACGGCAGGGAATCCGGCGCTGGTTTTGTGCTCACAGTCTGTGAGGTCTGAGTGGGGCGTGGACAGCACCTGCTATATAAACCATCCTCTCAGGCTAGGCAAATGCTGCTGAATCTTTGTTTGTTAGTCAGTTCCAGAGAGTTAGCTAGTACTGTGTGACTTTGTATTTACTTGTTGCTTACTGCGAATAGGCCTTGGGATTCGGTACTTCATTCTGCCAATCCGGACCTAGCAGTAAGACTGGAGTCAGTTGTTTGACCTGCTGGGGTTCTTTTGCTATTCTGTGAACCCTGCAGGTTTGCGGCTGTACTCTCAGACCTGCTTGCTTAATCCTCCCTCACTGTGCAGGGCGTCCAGGTGTCCGTTTAGTGGCAGTAAGCTGAACCTGTGCCCTGCAAGTGGGGGTTAGGATTGTGGATACTCTCCTTGTTTCTATATTTCTATCTCTGACCAAGGAGTTTATTCCCACACCCGTTGGTAACCCTTTGGGGTTTTTTCTGTTGCTCTTAGCAACATAATTTCAGGTGCTCCACATGTTAAATCACTACACATCGCTTCATTGTCCGCTCTATTCCATCTGAGCATTCCTGGCACTAGGGAGACACCCAATTCCTGAGCCTTTGGGCTTCTCCGTTCACTTTGTGTTTATTAGTTATTCCATCACTTCCTGTGTATGTTATGTTATATTGTCTGTGAGTTCGTTTGCTTCGCTTCCCTCTCTGTTCATACACCGGTATACTCCTGTTAGCACTGGTGTGCGTAACATATTCAGCAGCCCTACTCCTGTTGAAATTTTGTGGGAATATGGAGCATACCCCTCAAAATACTTTGCAACAGGTGGTCGATCAGGTGCAGGTCCTGACTCGACAATTTAATGAGATGTCCATTAAAATGAACACCCCGCAGGCCGCTAGCGGAGCTCCTGCAGCAGCAGCGGCAAGTTCAGGGGTTAAGGAGCTGAAAGTAAATCTCCCGGATCGTTTTTCTGGAGATCGCTCGCAGTTCTTTTGTTTCAAGGAGAGCTGTAAGCTATATTTCAGGCTTAGGCCCCAGTCTTCTGGGTCGGAGATTCAGCGGGTGGGCATGGTGATTTCCTTGCTACAAGGAGACCCACAGGTCTGGGCATATGGGTTACAGCCTGACTGTCCGTCGCTTAAAAGTGTTGATGCTTTTTTTACGGCACTGGGCATTTTGTATGATGACCCTGACAAGATGGCTTCAGCCGAGGCTCAGATTACGGTTCTTAAGCAAGGGCGACGGCCAGCTGAGGTTTATAGTACGGAGTTTCGGAGGTTGGCTCATGATACCCAGTGGAATGACCCAGCCCTGAGAAACCAATACCGAAGGGGCCTTTCTGACCAGATAAAGGACCAACTGGTACAATATCCCTCGCCTGATAGCTTAGATCAGCTCATGCAGTTATCCATCCGGGTGGATAGACGGCTGAGAGAGTGTAGGCTTGAAAGGGAGACCGCAGTTTCCTTTTTTCCCAAGGGAACCTCAGACTCTGAGGAATATTCCGAGGAGCCTATGCAGATTGGGGCTACCCGCCTCTCCTCGCGTGAGAAGACGCGGAGGAGACAGCAGGGTTTGTGTTTGTACTGTGGGAATAAAGGTCATGTTGTAGTATCATGCCCAGAAAAAACGGAAAACTTTAGGGCCTGAGGGTGATGGGAAATATCCTGTCAGGCCAGAAGTCAGAATTTCCTAAAAATACTTTTCTCATTCCGGTGACTTTGGAGATCCTCGGTCAAACTGTCAAGACTGAGGCCTTTGTTGACAGTGGGGCCGATGGGGTTTTCATGGACCGTCAATTCGCCCTGGAACACTCTGTTCCCTCAGTACCTTTGGCATCAGAGATTGAGATCTGTGGCTTAAACGGGGAACCATTGTCCCAGGGTAAAATTACCTCCTGCACCAGCCAAATTCCTTTGTTTATTGGAGCCACACACTCTGAAAAATTGTCTTTTTATGTGACTGTCTGTTCTTTTGCCCCATTGGTTTTGGGGTTACCCTGGTTAAGGGCCCATAACCCTCAATTTGACTGGGTCTCTGGGGAGATTCTTAGTTGGGGTAGTGATTGTTTCAGGAGTTGCTTGAGCCTTCCAGTCAGGCTCTCGCAGCTAAATTTGCCAGGATTGCCAGGATGTTATGCAGATTTTGCGGATGTGTTCTCCAAAAAAGTTGCGGAGGTACTACCTCCCCATCGCCCCTATGACTGTGCCATTGATTTGTTGCCGGATGCTAAGCTTCCCACGAGCAGGTTGTACTCCCCGTCACGTCCTGAGACTCAGGCTATGGCAAAGTACATTCAGGAGAACTTGGCTAAGGGATTTATCAGACCCTCACAGTCCCCAGTTGGGTCGGGGTTCTTTTTCGTGGGTAAAAAGGACGGTTCGTTGCGACCCTGCATCGACTTCAGGGAATTGAACCGTATCACGATTAAAAACTCGTACCCACTGCCTCTCATTTCGGTTTTGTTTGACCAGCTTCGTACTGCCACCATTTTTTCTAAGATTGACCTACGCGGTGCTTACAATCTAATCCGAATAAGAGAGGGGGATGAATGGAAGACTGCCTTTAATACCCACTCAGGGCATTATGAATATTTGGTGATGCCTTTTGGGCTCTCTAATGCCCCGGCAGTCTTCCAGGAATTCATGAACGATGTGCTCAGGGAATATTTGGATAGATTCTTAGTTGTTTATCTAGATGACATCCTAATCTTCTCTCATTCCCTGGAGGAACATCGGAAGCATGTATGCTTAGTCCTCCAGAAACTCAGAGACCACCAGCTTGGGGCGAAGCTGGAGAAGTGCGAGTTTGAAGTCCAGCAAATCGCATTTCTAGGGTATATTATCTCCTCAGAAGGTTTCCAAATGGAGGGTTCTAAGGTACAGGCAGTCCTGGATTGGGTGCAGCCCACTAGTTTAAAGGCGCTTCAGCGTTTTCTGGGCTTTGCAAATTTTTATAGACGGTTTATCGCTGGATTTTCGTCTATAGTGGCCCCCTTGGTGGCACTCACTAAGAAAGGGGCGGATGTTGCTCACTGGTCTTGTGAGGCCAAAGCGGCCTTTGCCCATCTCAAAAGGGCATTTGTCTCGGCCAAGGTGCTGCGACACCCAGATCCAGAGCGTCCTTTTGTGGTAGAAGTGGATGCCTCTGAGATAGGTATTGGGGCAGTGCTCTCTCAGATGGGGGTGTCTGATAATCGCCTTCATCCCTGTGCTTACTTTTCCCGTAAATTTTCGTCTGCCGAGATGAATTATGATGTGGGTAACCGGGAATTGTTGGCTATAAAGGATGCACTCGGGGAGTGGAGACACTGGCTTGAGGGGGCTAAGTTTGTGGTCTCAATTCTCACCGACCATAAAAATCTGGCATATTTAGAGTCAGCGAAGCGGCTCAATGCCAGGCAGGCACGATGGGCTTTGTTTTTTGCTCGCTTTAATTTTTTGATAACATATCGCCCTGGGTCAAAAAACATCAAGGCTGATGCGCTCTCGCGGAGTTTTGCTCCAGTTCAAGAGACCACGAGGAGCCATTGCCCATTGTGTCCCCATCATGTATTAAAGTGGGCATTACCCAGGGACCTCTTATCATTAGTCCTTAGAGCACAGGAGCAGGCTCCTCCAGACCTTCCGGTAGGTCTCTTGTTTGTGCCTCCTAGGTTAAGACAGCGAGTGTTCCTGGAATTCCATGCCAAGAGGACGGCAGGGCATCCGGGTATTGCCAGAACTCGGGAGTTGCTGTCTAGGGCGGTGTGGTGGCCCTCGGTGGCTAGGGATGTGGATCAGTGGGTTCGGGCATGTGACGTTTTTGCCCGAAATAAAACTCCTAGAGGGGTTCCTGTCGGCCCATTACATCCACTCTCTATTCCGTCTAAGCCATGGACCCACATTTCCATGGATTTTGTGGTGGACTTGCCCAAATCCTCGGGGATGACAGCCATTTGGGTTGTCGTTGACAGTTTTTCGAAGATGGCGCATTTCGTTCCACTGGTTGGGTTGCCATCGGCCAGACGCCTGTCTGAGTTATTTATGCAGCATGTTGTGCACCTCCACGGGTTGCCACTTGATGTGGTCTCTGACCGTGGATCCCAGTTTGTGGCCAAATTCTGGAGGGCATTTTGTTCTGATCTCCAGATTTCTGTGAGCTTGTCGTCAGGCTACCATCCACAGTCTAATGGGCAGACTGAGAGGGTGAACCAGTCCTTGGAGCAGTTCCTCAGGTGTTATGTCTCCAAGTGTCATACTGACTGGGTTGCTCATCTGTCCATGGCGGAGTTTGCCTATAACAACGCGGCTCACTCTGCTACAGGGATCTCTCCCTTCCTTTGTGTGTATGGGCATCATCCTAAGGCCAATTCTTTTGACCCCCTGGATTCCACGTCTGGTGGTTCCTCTGTTGTTTCGGTCCTTAGGGGTATTCGGAGGAAAGTGAAGAAAGCCCTTGTGTCTGTGTCATTAGTGACCAAAAGGGTTTTTGATAAGCGGAGAAGACCCTGCAGCTTCAAATTAGGAGACTTCGTCTGGTTGTCCACCAAGAATTTGAAGTTGAGACAGCCATCTCATAAGTTTGGCCCCCGGTTCATCGGCCCTTATAAGATCACCAGGGTTATCAATCCGGTGGCATTTCAGTTAGATCTGCCCCGTTCATTGGGTATCAATAAAACATTTCATTGTTCCCTTTTAAAACTGGCGGTTAGTAATCCTTCTTCCAGTGGAAGACCTTCTCCTCTTCTGATACGGGGTCAGAGGGAGTTTGTGGTTGAAAGGGTTCTTGACTCCAAGATGGTTCGGGGTCGGCTGTCATTTTTGGTGCACTGGAAGGGGTATGGCCCGGAGGAGCGGTCGTGGGTTCGCAGTTGTGATCTTCATGCCCCCAGACTGATACGCTCTTTCTTCTCGCAGTTCCCCGATAAACCCGGTGGTAGGGGTTCTTTGACCCCTCGTCAGAGGGGGGGTACTGTTAGGATCTCCTGCTCTGTGCTGCCACGTCGCCATGGCAACCGGGAGGCAAGTGTTAGCGAAGTAACCTGAGCGCAGCTGATACTCCGGTCCAGGTTTTTACTGTGTAGTGGTTACAGGCTCTGTGCACGGCTGGGAATCCGGTGCTGGTTTTGTGCTCACAGTCTGTGAGGTCTGAGTGGGGCGTGGACAGCACCTGCTATATAAACCATCCTCTCAGGCTAGGCAAATGCTGCTGAATCTTTGTTTGTTAGTCAGTTCCAGAGAGTTAGCTAGTACTGTGTGACTTTGTATTTACTTGTTGCTTACTGCGAATAGGCCTTGGGATTCGGTACTTCATTCTGCCAATCCGGACCTAGCAGTAAGACTGGAGTCAGTTGTTTGACCTGCTGGGGTTCTTTTGCTATTCTGTGAACCCAGCAGGTTTGCGGCTGTACTCTAAGACCTGCTTGCTTAATCCTCCCTCACTGTGCAGGGCGTCCAGGTGTCAGTTTAGTGGCAGTAAACTGAACCTGTGCCCTGCAAGTGGGGGTTAGGATTGTGGATACTCTCCTTGTGTCTATATTCTATCTCTGACCAAGGAGTTTATTCCCACACCCGTTGGTAACCCTTTGGGGTTTTTTCTGTTGCTCTAAGCAACATCATTTCAGGTGCTCCACATGTTAAATCACTACACATCGCTTCATTGTCCGCTCTATTCCATCTGAGCATTCCTGACACTAGGGAGACACCCAATTCCTGAGCCTTTGGGCTTCTCCGTTCACTTTGTGTTTATTAGTTATTCCATCACCTCCTGTGTATGTTATGTTATACTGTCTGTGAGTTCGTTTGCTTCGCTTCCCTCTCTGTTCATACACCGGTATACTCCTGTTAGCACTGGTGTGCGTAACAACACGCTCCAACAACGGAAATCCTTGAAACCCCTAACAGACGAACTGCAGAAACGTCAGCTGCTGTACCGATGGGGTTTCCACTTTAACCTCCAGGCCTGTTCCTCTGGAAAATGGTTCACCCTGTCCTCTCATGCAGACCTCCCCTCGTTCTGCTCTTCACTAGGTCTACCTCCGTTAGATATTCCAGATTGGGAGTTCCCTCTCCCTGATATCCCTCTCCCTAAAAGGGCTCCTAGTCTACAACCATGGCATGAGGTTCGAGGTGCCAAGAAGAGAATCCAGCCGACCTTTTACCCCTCCAAGTCTGCTTTGCTATGAGGACTCTTATGTTTGGTGTTATTGTTTTTGCTTTTTTCAAAGGACTCATACTGCTACTGCAGTGTTGAAGGGTATTTCTTATTCTATAAGAGTTCTTGCATATGCTTTTTGCTGAATCCCTGACTGTTGATGGATGTTGTTACAAACTAGCTAATTTGTTTACTTGGGCTGGCCGGTTGGTGGTGGGGGTTGTGAATTATTCTGCTGCCCCTGCTGCCCTCCGTCTAGTCCTCCTATTGCTAGACTTTTTCCTTTCTTTTTGTGTCAGTTTTGGGCATATTTTTTCTCCATGGTTCCTGATGCGGTTCGCTCCCATTCCCCCATTGAACCTGCCCTTGGCTCAATGCCGGTAGGGAGGCTGAAAGTAATTCAGTTCAGTCTCTCTCCTGCGGGTCTTTTTCTGATGTTATTCCATTGTTGTTGTATTTCCTTTTTCTTTGTCTCTTTTTTCATGTCTACTCTTCTTTCTTCCCCTTTTCTCTTCCTCCACTTTCAGGTTTATGGAAATTCGCTCTACTTCATTCCACCATGAGCACCCCGGGGAAGATTAAAGTGTTGTCCCTTAACGCGCGCGGTCTCAATACACCGGAGAAAAGATCTAGCCTTTTACGTTTACTGAGGTCGGAAAGGGCAGATGTTGCGTTAGTACAGGAGACTCATTTTAAAGTTGGAATTCGTAATCCCTCTCTTACTAGTCGCTACTTCCCTACAGCATACTTGTTATGAGCCACGGCTGTGGCTCATTTCCATTTTTGCATTTTGGTTATGTATTTTATGTTTATAAAGTTGTCTTGCATGCCAGGATTTCTCGTTGCTCTGTTTTAGAATACTCTTGTCTGCTGCCGCTGGTGAGTCTGTGTAATTGCAGCTTGTTCCCATGTGTTCAGCCTCACCTGGCTGCTAATTGCATCTTGTCAGTTTGGAGTCATGCAACAGGGCAGCTGCATGAAATTACTAATTAGGCCTCTCTGTTATATGCTGGCTCAGTGCAGTTCACAGATGCTGGTGATATTTCTAAGTTTCCAGTCTGCTAGAGTTCTGAGCTTGTTCCTGCCAGTTCCTGAATTCCTGTGTCAGTCCCTGTGTCGATTCCTGTGTCTGATCCTGTGTCCTGCCGTTAAGCGTTCCTGTCCTGAAGTCCAGTGGCTTTGCCTGTGCCTGGTCAAGTTTCTGGCTTCTTGGTGTCCACCGGTCTGTCGTTTGGGATTCTGCCTGTCCTCCAGTTCTGAGAGTCTGTGCCGGCAGCATTGGAGGTTTCTGTCCGTTTGCCAGTATTCGTACCGGTTCCGTGAGTAGCGGCTCTGCCGCGTCCGTCGGCCTAGGCCGCTGTATTCTGTTATTATTCCTGTCACTGGTGTTTTGCAGAGGGTTCTGCTTATGCTGTCACCGCCGGTACACAAAAGTATTGTGTCGGTGTGTGGTCAGCATTTCCTTTGTTGTTCTATTCCTTTGGCGGCAAGCCGCACATACATTTAGTTTTAGGCTAGTTAGTAGCCCCTGGCTTTGGTTGTCTCAGTTAGAGGGCCCCTTGTTATCACCCTGTCTCGGTACACTCTTTGTCTCTCATTAAGACCTGAGGGGGCATCGAAGTTGGGCAGACGTAATCCGCCCTTCAAACGCGGCTGCCATGGGCTCAAGCAACCATAGTCTCGCAAGGGTGTATTGACAGCACGGGCGAGACAACGGAGATAGGGCGCCAGGGGCTATTCCCTTTTCCAGCGTTACGTTCTGGTGCTCTGGACTCACTTCATGACATCTCCCTTGTTCTGAGCACCAGGAACCTAACATTATCACCAGCCATACAGCAAAAAAGAAATAAAACGTTTTTTTTCTTTTTTGGCCCAGTGTCTAGTCTAGTATCCAGTCCTGTTTAGAATTCAGTATGCAGAATCCAATCCGGTGTTTAGAATCCAGTCCTGTCTAGAAACTAGTGTGCAGAATCCAGTCCGGTGTTTAAAAATCCAGTCCTGTCTTGTCTAGTTTAAAAAATTCAGTCTAGTCTTGCCTTGTCTAGTTTTAAATCCTCCTATGTCTACTATGCAAGCCCTGCAGGCATCTCTCTCAGCCCTGAACCATGCTTTCAGTGCTTTGAGACCAGAGCGACTAGAAGTTTTGCAGCAATCCCTAAAACAACTGCAAAACCTTATGACTGAAATCTTGCTCATCTTGCCAGAAGTCGTTGAGAGTACATCTATCTCTAAAGAGACTCTTGTTCACAGTATGGTGACAAGAGAATCCTCTGGTTTAATTGAAGAGAAAAGGTTTAAAAGTTTTCTGCGGCCCAGGCTCTCAGAAGAGGAGCGTCTGCATCGCAGAAACTTAAACTTATGCCTATATTGTGGGGGTTTAGGTTAGGCCACTATCTGCAGACCTGTGAGTTGCGCAAGCCAAAGTGTGGTGACGAGTCTTGCCCTCTGGCCAAGTTGAGTCAGGATACAAGACCTACTCCTGTCTCTACTGTGGCAGAGGTCCTTGTCACACAACCCACCCTCAAAAGCTCTCTGTCCTATAATTGGGGTCCTTGGGCAAGGGAGCCCCATTATAGATTCAGGAATCAAAAGAGAATGTTTCTCTCCTCTATTGAGGTACCTATTGAAGCAGAGTTACAAGCTCCTGGAGTGGTGCCCGATGCCCAGGTTCCTGGAGTGGTGCCCGTTGCCCAGGGTCCTGGAGAGGTGCCCGTTGCCCAGGGTCCTGGAGAGGTGCCCGTTGCCCAGGGTCCTGGAGAGGTGCCCGTTGCCCAGGGTCCTGGAGAGGTGCCCGTAGCCCAGGGTCCTGGAGAGGTGCCCGTAGCCCAGGGTCCTGGAGAGGTGCCCGTAGCCCAGGGTCCTGGAGAGGTGCCCGTAGCCCAGGGTCCTGGAGAGGTGCCCGTAGCCCAGGGTCCTGGAGAGGTGCCCGTAGCCCAGGGTCCTGGAGAGGTACCCGGTGCCCAGAGTGCTGGAGCGGTACCCGGTGCCCAGAGTGCTGGAGCGGTACCCGATGCCCAAGCTTATAGAGGGACATCAAATATTGTAGCTCAGGTGTCTATACCAGAAGGGGTCTCAGAAGCTGTTACCCCAGATAGGGACTTGAAAAGCGCAACCCCAGAAAGGGTATCTAAAACCATAGTTCTAGAAGGGAACTCGAGAAGCAAAACCCCAGAAGGGATATTTGAAGTAATATCCCCAAGTGGGGTCTCGAGAGACGCAGCCTCTAAGAAGGGTCTAGAGGTCGCTTCCCCAGGAAAGAACTTAGGAGGCGTAGCATTAGTGGAGGTGCTGAAGGTTATAGCTTCAGCAAAAGTCCCGGAAGTCATAGTCCCGGGAGAAGTTTCGATAATTATCGACTCAGAGAGGGAGGCCGATGGCTCGGTCCCAGTGGGGGAGGCCGACGGCTCGGTCCCAGTAAAAGAATCCGAGGTGCTGACCCCAGCGGGGTTCCCGGAGGCCACTGCCCCAGCGGGGTTCCCGGAGGCCACTGCCCCGGGTGGGGTTCAGAAAGTCACTGCCCCGGGTGGGGTTCAGAGAGTCTCAGCCTCGAGTAAGGTCAATAGTGACCAGGTCCTAGCAAAGCACTCCAGTCAGTCAGATGGGAAGGAAACAGATCCTGACTCTGTTGACATCTCAACATCCATAATCTTTGATGGGGACTTAGCCCAATTTCTGGCGCTTTACAAACACTATTACAGTATTATGTTGTCTAGACCATTTCTGGGCATCACTTCAGAGAACATTGTGCTTTATCTGATTTATTCTTTTAGAGGAGAGCCTTTTGAGTGGGCAACCAGCCTAATGAAAGCTGAAGATCCCATTCTTCAGGATCCCCCAGCATTCAGTGATGCAATTATTAGAAGATATGGTTCCAAAGAAATTGGTTCAGGTTCCTCTAAGTCACCCGTCTTGTCTGCTGAGAGTCCACCAAATACTGTAAACTCGGCACAAGAGTCCCAGTCCGTTGTTTTGACTGCAGGATGTGCTTTTCTGACTTCTTCTTCTAATAATAGTACTTTGCCAGAAAGTTCAGCTCCCAAGGGTAAGAAACCTGTCTCTGATTTGAACGCAGCCTTGCTGGGTGGTACCATCAGTTCAGACAATGTTTGGGGAATTACCTTGGTCAGACCTAAAGAGCTTTGTAAAAAGAAGAAGAAGAAAAAGAAATAATTTTTGACTCTTGCCTTGATATAAAAAAATAATAATAATAATAATTCCCCCCCCCCCTTATCTTGTGTCCTGTGGCCACCGTCAGGGGGAGGGCACTGTTACAAGCTGTGGTTGCAGCTTGTTTCTGTTTTCGTGTCTGTTAGACCAGTGTGTCAGGTTTTTTTTTTGTATCCCTTGTTTTGGATAGTCTGTATTTTGGGGTCCTATGACCCCTCCTCAAGGGGGGGGGGTAATGTTATGAGCCACGGCTGTGGCTCATTTCCATTTTTGCATTTTGGTTATGTATTTTATGTTTATAAAGTTGTCTTGCATGCCAGGATTTCTCGTTGCTCTGTTTTAGAATACTCTTGTCTGCTGCCGCTGGTGAGTCTGTGTAATTGCAGCTTGTTCCCATGTGTTCAGCCTCACCTGGCTGCTAATTGCATCTTGTCAGTTTGGAGTCATGCAACAGGGCAGCTGCATGAAATTACTAATTAGGCCTCTCTGTTATATGCTGGCTCAGTGCAGTTCACAGATGCTGGTGATATTTCTAAGTTTCCAGTCTGCTAGAGTTCTGAGCTTGTTCCTGCCAGTTCCTGAATTCCTGTGTCAGTCCCTGTGTCGATTCCTGTGTCCTGCCGTTAAGCGTTCCTGTCCTGAAGTCCAGTGGCTTTGCCTGTGCCTGGTCAAGTTTCTGGCTTCTTGGTGTCCACCGGTCTGTCGTTTGGGATTCTGCCTGTCCTCCAGTTCTGAGAGTCTGTGCCGGCAGCATTGGAGGTTCCTGTCCGTTTGCCAGTATTCGTACCGGTTCCGTGAGTAGCGGCTCTGCCGCGTCCGTCGGCCTAGGCCACTGTATTCTGTTATTATTCCTGTCACTGGTGTTTTGCAGAGGGTTCTGCTTATGCTGTCACCGCCGGTACACAAAAGTATTGTGTCGGTGTGTGGTCAGCATTTCCTTTGTTGTTCTATTCCTTTGGCGGCAAGCCGCACATACATTTAGTTTTAGGCTAGTTAGTAGCCCCTGGCTTTGGTTGTCTCAGTTAGAGGGCCCCTTGTTATCACCCTGTCTCGGTACACTCTTCGTCTCTCATTAAGACCTGAGGGGGCATCGAAGTTGGGCAGACGTAATCCGCCCTTCAAACGCGGCTGCCATGGGCTCAAGCAACCATAGTCTCGCAAGGGTGTATTGACAGCACGGGCGAGACAACGGAGATAGGGCGCCAGGGGCTATTCCCTTTTCCAGCGTTACGTCCTGGTGCTCTGGACTCACTTCATGACATCTCCCTTGTTCTGAGCACCAGGAACCTAACAATACTACAGCAATACACCAGGTAGCAAATCCAAGGGAGTGGCTATTATTTTCTCCAAGGACCTACGCATTTCTGACGTATCTACACATAGGGTGGTACCGGGTAGGCTCCTTCTCTTGACCTGTAAATTCTTTGAGCAATTGTTCACTTTTGCAGTAATGTATGCCCCAAACCAGGCCCAATTATCTTTTTTCAATTCCCAACTCCCGAGATTAGACTCTCTGTCCCAAGGTGTTACTGTTTTAGGTGGGGACTTCAATTGGACATTGGACCCCAGTACTGACACATCGTCCCAAACCTCTAGATTTGTTGCATCTAAATATCGCCATGTCAAACGCCTACTTCATGCACAACAACTAGCTGACTCCTGGAGGACCCTCAACCCCTCGGGACGTGACTACTCCTTTTACTCACAACCCCACCGGGTTTATTCCCGTATTGATTACCTGTTCCTTAGCCATAGACACCTCCCGCTTCTCATACATGCCACTATTGGCTCTATCACCTGGTCAGACCACTCCCTGGTGACATTGACTTTGGATCTCCCTCACGGCCCCCATAAACAATGGACCTGGAGACTCAATGAGTCTCTTCTCTACGACACACTCTGTAAAGATGCCTTAGATAAGGCTATAGACGATTATATTGCCACGAATGTCACCGGCGATGTCTCCCACCTAACTGTGTGGGAAGCACATAAGTGTGTACTCCGAGGCAAGCTGATCCAACTAGGCACTTATAAAAAGAAACAAAGGCAGTCTCTGATCTCAGGTCTTCTACTTAGGATTCACACCCTCGAGACCTCTCACAAGGCATCATTGTCGGATAGGACCCTCGTAGAATTGACGGAAGCCCGCTCACAGCTGAATAAACTCCTGTCTGATAATATAATTATCTCCATCCGTAAATGTAAACGGAAATACTATCAGTGGGGCAATAAACTTGGCCGAGTACTAGCTTAGGCTATACGTGCTCAACACTCGGCTTCGTTTATTAGCTCTGTGAAAGATGCCAATGGAATCCCCAAATTTAAATCGCCTGAGATTGGCACTTGCTTTGCACGGTTTTACGCCTTGCTCTACAACTTAGAGAGTGCCCCCTCAGATGCAGACTCCCACCTTTCACTCCAAAAAATAAGGGACTATTTGCGGTCCAT
This sequence comes from Pseudophryne corroboree, assembly GCF_028390025.1. Lineage (NCBI taxonomy): Eukaryota > Metazoa > Chordata > Amphibia > Anura > Myobatrachidae > Pseudophryne > Pseudophryne corroboree. The sequence continues at coordinate 382,208,819 of NC_086450.1, read as the reverse complement.
AGATTATCCCGTTCTCCCGCCCTCGACACTTAGTTTGCTGGAAGCCCCTTTCACTGCCCAAGAACTGGATCAGGCCATCTCCTCTATGCCGTCCGGAAAAAGTCCTGGCCCGGACGGTTTCACTATTGCATACTACAAGGTGTTTAAGGATAGACTGATCCCCTTACTCCTTAGAGCATTTAACTCAATTACATCTGGCTCTCATTTTTCCCGTGACTCTCTGGAGGCCCATGTTTCAGTGATACCGAAGCAGGGCAAAGACCCTTCGGTTTGCTCCAGTAATAGGCCCATTTCCCTCCTGAGTGTGGATCTAAAGATCTACGCGAAGATTCTGGCCAATAGATTAAAGACGCTGATCCCTCTCTTAGTTCACAGTGACCAGGTTGGTTTTGTTATGGGCCGAGAGGCTAAAGACAACACAACCAAAATTCTTAATCTTATACACTCAGCTTCCCACAGTTCCACTCCCACTATTCTACTTTCTACTGATGCCGAAAAGGCATTTGATAGGGTCTGTTGGAAATTTATGAAATCAATTTTAGAGCACATTGGCTTAGGTCCCAACGCACTTACTTGGATACTGGCCCTCTATGACTCTCCGACTGCAAAGGTTCGCATAAATGGCACCCTATCTGATCCATTCACCATAAGCAACGGCACTAGGCAAGGCTGTCCATTATCTCCGTTGATCTTTGTGCTCTGTATTGAAGCACTGGCTAGAGCTATACGAGCTAATCATGACATTAAGGGTTTTGCCGTGGGAGACGGAGAGTACAAATTAGCACTGTTTGACGATGACCTCTTAGCCATAGTATCCCACCCCACTGACTCCTTGCCACACCTAATGAAAGAACTTGACCTCTTTGGGCACCTTTCCAACTTTAAAATTAATTATTCTAAATCTAGCGCTCTTAATATTTCGACCCCTGCAGAGTCCGTAGTGGACCTTAAACGTCCTTTCCCCTTCTCATGGCAATCCTCTCATATAACATACCTCGGTGTTAAGCTGTCTGCCAGTGAGTCCCAGTTGTTCCTGTTAAATGATATGCCTCTCTTGCAAACGATTCGGAATGACTACTCTAGATGGAATATGAAAGGTCTATCCTGGTTTGGGAGGCTAAATATAGTTAAGATGAATACCCTTCCTAAATTGTTGTTTGTAATGCAGGCCCTCCCAGTACGCATCCCAGAGTCCTGGTTCCGATCTATCTCGCAATTGATCCTGCAGTTTATCTGGCAACGGAGGAGACCTAGACTGAAACGCTCCCACCTGACTAAATCTATCGAGAATGGCGGCCTCAAACTTCCTGATATAAAATATTATTACCATGCCGTTCTTCTATGTAGAATTATAGACTGGACGAGAAGTCGCGAGCTCAAACAATGGGTGGTACTGGAGGGCCTGTACGTGCAGCAATTCCCGAAAATATTCCCTTGGCTCCACTCCTTTCCTAGGTTACTCCTCCTCCATCCCACTATTACCCCAACGCTAGCCGCCTGGAAAACACTACGGGGTCCTCCCTACATCTCATCTAAATTTGGCCCCTTGACATCTTTTCTGGCCAACCCTGATTTTGCACCGGGTCTTAACCCCGCCCACTTTTCTCGATGGGCTATTGCAGGATTGTTCAGGGTCGGCCAGATGGTGTCAGCGACTGAAGTCAAACAGTTCGCAGACTTGAGGGCGAAGTGGGACATCCCCCAACAGGACTTTTGGAAGTTCCTACAAATAAGGCATTTTTTAACAACTGACGCTAGATTTCGCAGCACCGCCAGGGAGTTGACCCTATTTGAGAAGCTTGGCGTTGCTACCCTTGACCCGACCCACACTATTTCCACACTATATAAAATTGTCTGCCATTCCCAACCTGTCGATACCCCGCCCTTTGCTGTAGCCTGGGAGAGGGACTTGGGCATTTCCTTATCTCATAGAGACTGGGGGAAAAAATTCTTAAAAACTCACTTGAGCTCTGTCTGTGTCCAAATCCGGGAGACTCAATACAAAATTGTGACAAGATGGTATAGACATCCCTCCCTCCTTCATGCTATGTATCCCTCCTCGCCAGCTCACTGCTGGCGCTGCTCCTCCACAACTGGCTCCCTCCTACATATTTGGTGGACTTGCTCAATGATCCAACCATTTTGGCGAGAGGTTCTGCTCATTTCTCAGGCCATTCTTAAGATTCAGATTCCCTCTGACCCTGCATTTTGGCTTATTAACCATTCCAATATTCCAGTGTCCCAATACAAACATTTATTACTGCGTCATTTAAGTAAAGCGGCACGTGCCGTAATCCCGACCATGTGGAGGTCCCACCTCCCCCCTACACGTCGTGCATGGTTCGCTAGATTGGACTACTTTATGAGTATGGAAGACTTGTTCCTCTCATCGATAGGCAAGTCTGGTGAATTCGACTCTACTTGGCTCCCTTGGCTAGAATACAAGGCCTCCCAGGCCTACTTAGCCACTCCCTTGGATAGCAGTTAATATCCCTGTAGCTCTGTTTATATATTTCAATAAGTGGTACCTCTTACTTTCTCTTATCCCCTCTCTCTTTTTCTTCCTTCCCACTTTTCCGTACTTCTTTCCTCGATGCCTATTGGCTACTCTACTCTAGTCCTCTTTTAGTTTTTATATTTCTTATGTTAAAGGACACATTTTATTGTTGATGTACATTGCAGCCCTCTAACAAGCACAACGCGGTTTCCCTGCGATATTGCATTTAAGTATCTCCTGTTCCTTAGAGGTTGTGCCCTATCCGCCACCGCCAGTCCACCCAGTTGATGCTGTTTTTGAGGGTTCTTTACTCTCTGCTGGCTTGCTATCCTTACGCTATGTATTTGTACATTCAGATTTGTGACTACATACTTTATTTGTATCAGTGTTTCTATATTTGATCGTGTTTGTGTTCTTCCTTTGTGTTCATGTCTTTCAAAATCTTTAATAAAAACCGATTGTACAAAAAAAAAGTGTGCAAGCGATTTTGACTATGGGCGATGTTTTCACTTTTCCAGCAACATAGTCGAAATTGACTTGCCTGCCCAGTCTTTTTCATAGCGATAGCGACCTGCCGGGGACGCGCACCGCTATCGCTCGCTGTGTACACATGGAGCGCTATGCATGAACTTTCTTAGCAATTTTGACTATATAGTCAACATCGCTGAGCCATATCGCTCCGTGTGTACACACCTTTAGACTTGTTCCGACTCGTTAGAATAGTCACTATTGATTTATATGCTTTTGAATTTCTTGACATTGCTAATTCAGCCATTGACATCAGTGTTGTTAATTCTGGCTCCATAAGCTCCCGGAGCATTCCTCTCCCCCTACACGCATAAAATCCCCCACCCCCTCCTATTCTCCATGGCCGAGAGAGGTACTGGAGGCTGTCCTTGTTCTTGATGTTACGCATTCAAGTCACTGATAGCATGGTATAGTAGCCATGGCACCACGCTCACCGTCTATAAGTGACTGGGACCACACCAGAATCCTAGGAAAGGGCCTTTGAGCAGCTTATGGCATATGTAGACTGCCTCCATCTCCATATTTTGGTATAAGTACAGGCAGTACGATACAGGTTTATGCTTCAATATCCTGTAAGAGGTTAAAATGTATTATAGCTACAGCAATCAACTGTCAGACATACAGCCACAATGTCTAGGCCAACGTTGTCCTACTATGTATCCAATGATGGCGAGACCTGTTTACCATAACATCCAAGGGCGTAGCTACTATAGGTGAAGGAAGTGCAGCTGCTATGGGGCTCAGAGCGGAGAGGGAAAAGCAAAAAAAGGGGAAAACCACCTAGGTCAGTGATGGCTAAGCTTGACACTCCAGCTGTTGTTGAACTACACATCCCAGCATGCCCTGCATCAGTTTTAGCATGGCCAAATAACAAAACTGTAGCAGGGCATGCTGGGATATGTAGTTCAACAACAGCTGGAGTGTCAAGGTTAGTCATCACTGACCTAGGTGGTCTATTTCTGGTGATAAATGGAGAGGTTCACCCCAGCAGCTAAACAACAAAGAGTTAGTCAGACCCCAAATAGGTAGATACAAGCAAAACTGTAGCGCTAATTGGTCTACAATGAGAATGGTAGGTCATAAAAGCAACACAATTTATTATTTAAGAGCAGAAGTTGTTAAACATCATAGTGTACACTTATTTTAAAATACATAGAAAAAAAAACACACAGTAGATGAAATAAAAGTGCTACTCCCATGTGTATATGGTGATCAAAGAAGGAAATTCAAACGACCTGTTCCATTTATAACAGTCCCAATATTCCACAAAGAGGGCAATGTAGACCACAACCGTAAATGTATATTTAATAGAAATAAACAACCGCGCCTGACTAAGTTACGAGATGCATACCCAAATACTTATCATAAATATATTGTCAATTCTGAATATTTAGTATATAGCCCAGTTGTCAATGAAATTATATCTTACACAATGTGTTCTTTTTGGGGATTTTAATCAGAAAAATTATGTATTAAAATCTTTTTGGTTATTGCATACATATAAAAGTATGATGCAAAGTATAAGAGAGAAGAAGGGGGGGGGGGGAAATGGAGGAGGGAGACAAACACGGGAAACGAATAAATGAGGATGAAAACAGTTGCTGCAGTGTTCAGGGGGAGAGAAATCTAGATGTTATGATTTGTTTGGGAAAATTATAAACACTGCAGTGATCAGTCTGTGATGCACTCAGAACGGTGGCGTCCCACCTCTGTAGTACTAATGTCCTTCTGGATGTCTTGTGAGCTCAGTGCCGATGAAGTAGTGTGTACAAGTGTCCTTTTGAGGTTGCAGAATATGGGGTACCCCTGGTGACCTGCTGGCAATTTGGGATAAGATTGGGGCTGGTACTGTGGTAATTAGGACTCCGGACGCACCGTTATCCCTTGCGCCCCGATCAGCCGCGGTGTCGCTCTGAAAAGCGCACCGTGGTTCTCCCTGAGGAAGACCCAGAAGGGTCGACACGCGTAGGAGCAGACTGTGCATTCAAATTGTATCACATCCCATATCAATCACTATTCACAGACAGCCGTGGAGAAGGAAAGGAAGCAGAGAACGAGCGAGGGGACAGCATACCGAGAGAGCCGCTGCTGTGGTCACGTGACCGGACCGACCCGGAAGGAAGAGAGGTTGCCAAGGAGAAGCGAGACGCTGCGGGCAAGAAGAGGACAGACGGAGCTGAGGGAACGAGGTAAGGGACCCCGTAGGAGAGGAGAGGGCAAGGCGGACAGACCAACAGGGCTGGAAGCATTTCCCTTCTCTCTCTCTCCAAGACGGTGACTGCATCCCAGCTGCCCTGAGAACCACGGTGCGCTTTTCAGAGCGACACCGCGGCTGATCGGGGCGCAAGGGATAACGGTGCGTCCGGAGTCCTAATTACCACAGTACCAGCCCCAATCTTATCCCAAATTGCCAGCAGGTCACCAGGGGTACCCCATATTCTGCAACCTCAAAAGGACACTTGTACACACTACTTCATCGGCACTGAGCTCACAAGACATCCAGAAGGACATTAGTACTACAGAGGTGGGACGCCACCGTTCTGAGTGCATCACAGACTGATCACTGCAGTGTTTATAATTTTCCCAAACAAATCATAACATCTAGATTTCTCTCCCCCTGAACACTGCAGCAACTGTTTTCATCCTCTCATTTATTCGTTTCCCGTGTTTGTCTCCCTCCTCCATTCCCCCCCCCCCCCCCCTTCTTCTCTCTTATACGTTGCATCATACTTTTATATGTATGCAATAACCAAAAAGATTTTAATACATAATTTTTCTGATTAAAATCCCCAAAAAGAACACATTGTGTAAGATATAATTTCATTGACAACTGGGCTATATACTAAATATTCAGAATTGACAATATATTTATGATAAGTATTTGGGTATGCATCTCGTAACTTAGTCAGGCGCGGTTGTTTATTTCTATTGTGTATACCCTTAGAGGTGTGGGTTTACCTCTTTCACAACCTTGCTGCCACAAAAGATATCCAGACAGGCAGGGCGCCAGATACAAACTTCTCTGGTAAATGTATATTTACCCGCAGTGTCTTTTCAAAGGTATTTAAGCGAAATTTAAGGTCCCTTGAAAAAGTTGCGTGAGCACAACGAAACGCGTTGGTGAGATCTGCTGCTGTGTCTCTACTCCTACCAACTGATTATTTGGATGATCAAGACCTGGACCAAGTCCCTGTTTGCCGTTTGTTCATTGGACTCCACCTTGCAAAGGACTTTCCACACTGTTTAACTTGGACCTATGCCACCAAAAAAGGAACTGCCACTTGCAGACGCTGTTTCGCTTAAATAATTTGAAAAGACACTGGTGGTAAATATACATTTACGGTTGTGGTCTACATTGCCCTCTTTGTGGAATTTTGGGACTGTTCTAAATGGAACAGGTCGTTTGAATTTCCTTCTTTGATCTCCATATACAAGTGGGAGTAACACTTTTATTTCATCTACTGTGTGTTTTTTGTTTGTTTTTTTCTATATATTTTAAAATAAGTGTACACTATGATGTTTAATAACTTCTGCTCTTAAATAATAAACTGTGTTGCTTTTATGACCTACCATTCTCATTGTAGACAATTAGCGCTACATTTTTTGTTGTATCAGAGCCGAGAGGGGCCCACCTTTCCTAACAAAGTGTTATATACATTTTCACCATTGGGTGGTACATTGGGGCCCTTACAAATTTTGCCTTTGGGCCTACAATATATCAGGTGCATCAGGGTGGGATCCCTGTGGACTTAGGAGAAATACCGCTATCAACGGTACGTTCTTACCATAACGTATATTTCTCCGGCAGGGTCCACAGGATAACATTGGGATTTCCCAAAGCAATTTAGTGGTGGGGACACTCCTGATTGGACAGGAGAATCCTTCGCTCGAATTCAGCGTCATGAGAGGCAAAGATATCCATGGCATAATGTCTAATGAATGTGTTAATGGAAGACCATGTGGCTGCCTTACATATCTGTTCTGCTGAAGCACCACGTTGTGCTGCCCATGATGGACCTACCTTATGAGTAGAGTGAGCAGAGACATTAGCCAGAACAGGGAGATCAGCTTAAGAATATGCTTCTGAAATAGTCATCCGAAGCCACCTTTCCAGAGTCTGCTTATCAGCAGGCCATCCTCTCTTGTGAAATTCGTAGCGAATGAAGAGAGAATCTGTCTTTCTGATGGCACTGGTACGATCCACGTAGATCCTTAAGGCACGGACCACATCCAGCGATGCATCTCCCGCAGAAAGGCCCAGTACCTGGAAAGCTGCGGCTACAATTTCTTCATTAAGGTGGAATTTAGACACCACCTTGGGAAAATACCCAGACAGTGTTGGACTGGGGCATGAAGGGCCCACCGGGGGAATGCAGTGGTAGGGGCCTATGTTTAGGGGTGTGGCCAGCCTCTAGTTGGGTTGCATGCTCTGGGCCCCATGATAAATATTATATATATATATATATATATATATATATATATATATATATATAGTGCAAATACTGCTAGTGCATGCATGATAATGTAGCAGATTAATACCAGAAATCCACTGTAGAAAATACACCATAGTCCTGTGCAGTATAAGGTAACATATGTATAATTCAAGTGCAATTCAACCGCACAGTCTGGAACCTGATCCCTAAAGGAGGAGGTGGGGCCCCAGGGGTTAGGGCTGTCAAAGTCAGAAAAATATCTCTATGCACACTACCATATTTGCACCTCACACAGGTCCGTGCTGCGCATGCGTACGCTCTCCCGTACGTGCGCATACTCACAGTCGCGGGCACCCGCAGGCGCACGGTATGCGTATTTACGGTAGAGTTTATGTGATCGTAGCGTGCGACTCAATCATTACATATTTTCACTATATAATGTATTTTGTAGATCATGGTCCCTTTGATAGATTCTGAAAGTTTGGTTAATATAGAATGTTCATGAACATAGAAATCCCTCTTTGTTTGATACGAAGGGTCAGACAGGAGTAATACAGTGGTGTTTAGTACCCATCGGAAGAGTATTTAATTAGCAATATTCCGGTGTTGGTTTGAAGCAGATTAATCGCTCGTGCGAATAGTTATGGACATAAGAAGTTTATGAACATTTACTGTATTTGCACTTACTTATCCATGCGGCGGGAAACCCAGTTTCCCTCCCACCTGAGCTGTTGGAAATAGTCACGGCCCACCTGTATGAATCAACCTATGACCTTTTGTTATAATGCGAGGAGGAATTCCTGTGTCCAATGAACAATGAGATTGTAGGGACCATTGAATTGTATTGTGTGTGGGGCATAAATAGACAGGCCGATCACATCCAGCTCTCACTCTTCAACGGTTATCATTGCTGAAAATCGGGAGCTGGATGTCCAGAGGCGCATGCGATCGTTTCCCCTTGTGCGTAAGTTTTCTCCGCAACTATATTGATCTTCTTGTTATTGTGGGCCAATCTCTCTCTCTCTCTCTCTCTCTCTCTTCTCCTCTTTCTCTCTTATTTTCTCTTAAATAGTAATTGTATTATATTTCCTGTGTAGTTATCTGGTTAGGTAGTCTATGTTATATTGTAGTGTATGATTTGTATTTGTATTAATTCTTTTGCAAGTATATCATTCATAATATATATATATATTAGGCGTTGGACCCTAAGCCCAGGTATCTGTGTATTTCTTATAGTGTTAAGTATTCTCAGAGCGTCGGTGACGCTCATACAGCTTTTGAGTTAATAAGGTTACACTGTGTTGCATTTACACTCTATCTATACACTAAGGTTTTACAGCATATTACATTGTTTATGGTTTAGATTTAAAGGTTTAACATTGTTAGCGTCAGCGCCGCTGGTGATCTCCTCGTGGTCCCGAGCGTCCGCTACGCTATAGCGAATCATTACGTTAGTCAGCAGCCAATAGCGTGCCTGCCTGTGATCTCTTGGCCGTGAGCGAACGTGACGCTTGAGCGTCTCGACTACGGCTAAGCGATTGTTACGCAACGAGCGTACCCTTACGGTACTTCATACGTAAATAGCGTACAGTGTTCTTAGACCTCATAAAGGGTATTATATAAGATAAATATTTAGCTTTATCAATTGCGGGCTCGTCCTGTCCTTCACATATCTGCACTAGGTAATTTCAGCAGACATTATCCAGCAGCAAAGGGCGGGAGATCATATTCCTCGTAGTGCTGTTTGGATAAGCGTCTGCTTCTCTTAGTAAAGGGTGCTGAAGGAATCCGGGAACCGGAGGTAAGAACAACACGCTAGTCTCTTTTAAAACTGTTTATTTTTCTGTCTTGCGTACACACGCACGCATATCTGCATTTCTTTTCATTCGTGTATTTTCATATATCACTCTCCTGTTTGCCAGTTTTATAGTTGATAAACGTGCTAAGAGAGATTTGCTGCTATTTTATAGTTTAAGAGTAAAAAGGTAATATAGTTAAAGTATAGACAAACACAGCTGTGCCTGAGAGACAAGGCGAAGTCAGTGTGGTGCGCGGTAGATGATAAAGGATCATCTACATTGATAAACGTATAAATTGTGTTACGGTGGATCTTTGCTTTGCGTACACGTGTCTCTAACAAAGGACTGAGACTTGCGTACGCAACCCAAGGGCCGACGCACGCAGCGTATATTACGCAACGGAGCGTACGGGTACGCCCACGTAACTCAAATCACAAGTGTTAATTTTTTTTTCAACGCGATAAATAGCGCAACGCGGTAAATAACGCAAGGCGATAAATCGCGCAAATCTATTTTAACATTCGAAATTTAAATTAACAGATCCTTCTCCTAATTTGTAACACATCTGGTCTAAAGAGAAATTTCTGCGCAGAAATAGAAATAGAAACAAAAGTGTATATGTGGTGAGTGAGTGTTTGTTTTTACAATTTTTGAGGTTGAACCACAAGAAAAGTCGAGTTCTCGTGAGGTACATACGTGTAAGTGACGTACATGGTGGCTAGGGAGGCATCCCTGGTTAAAACATACAATTTGAGCATTAGAGTATAGCAGACCAGGAGGTCATACTGTAACAGACCAGGAGGTCATAGCAGACCAGCAGGTTCAGGTACAGCAGACAAGGAAGTCCGCTATACAGTCCACAGGCACAACACCTAAAAGGGTTGGTGCAACACCCATATAGGCCATACAAGCTCTGGCTGAAGGAATTCGCAGCCGTAATTTTCGATTCCGTTGGTCGCTCAGTACATAAGATTAGTTGCTTATGTGCTGAACGATTGTACCGCACGTAATTGTGTGCATTAGTAAACCTGACCGGTACTATTTGTGTACGAAGGTCATAAACGCTATTTGTACATTCTAACGTGATTTGTGTAATTTTTTTATTTTAAGGGAAGTTCGCTGGTCACTCAGGAACTATCCAACAACCGATACTTGCTGGGGAACGTGCCCCAGTAAATAAAGGTTCACAGGGGCCCTAGGTTGGGTACAACAGCTCTGGATACAGTGATTGTGTTACTGGCCAACGTGGGCGAGAAGTGAGTGGAGTACTCGGTAAACTTCACCGCCAGCCTGCCCCGGGCATCTTGGTTTTTGTAAGGGTTCGCTGAAGAAAAGCAACACCTGCAAGTTATGGGGGCCAGTTGTTCAAGTAGGGGGCGATCAACCTCGGTTCGGGTTGATTTAGTAAACCGACCAATCGGGTCGGCCAGGTATGTAATGTGTGAAAAATACGGTTCACACATAGAGGTTTTATGTGATGAATGGGAAAGAATGACTGTACTGGACGGGGAGAAATTCCCAAGAATAGGTAGCTTTAGCCCAGAAGTGTTACTAAATCTAAGGAGAAGGATAGGTCTTATTGAACCAGCAAAGAGACGGATCAAACATTATGATTGTTTAAAGTTATGGCAACAGGAAAGTGAAATGCAAAAAGAGCTAACTGACATACCTGACTCTCATCTTGGGAGGAGAGATGTGGCAATGGAGAGGATTATGGTTGCGGAGAAAGGCACAATGTTGAACAATAAAAACGCACTTAGCAACTGTAGTATAGATGATAAGAATAAGTGTAATAAACATAACAATGATAATTGTAATGCTGTTAAATGTACAACTATTAACCCGTGCAAGTTGCACCCCATGTCAAACTTCCCTCAGGAATACGAGCAAGAAAGTGAACTCAACACGATGTCGGCACCACTTCCAGCAGCCATCACACAAGACATCCAGGTGGACGCGACCAAATCGGTAAAGGCAATAATCAAACCCCCTAACGGAGGGTCAGGTGAGGTCGTGTCCACAGGTACGTACAATGTTTTATATCACGCACAAACAAATGTACCCCATATTGTAAGACCAAAACAAGGTGATGTAATTGAGTTTAGTCCTGTCAGGGTGATCACAGTCCCCAATGGGAAGACTGACGATCAGGGAACCATTCCCGTCCAGGACAGTGCAATGCGCTGTCCCTGGTCCCGGACCGAATTGAGATCAATTATGTCCGAATTTCCTGATCCACGGAAAAATCTAGTCGCATGTCAAAGGTTCATTAAAGAACTAGGAAACTTAACAGAACCCACCAACAAAGATTGGCGGACAGTGCTGAGGGCATGTTTGCCCTCCGGTGTTGACTCTGCGACATTTATTACTGATTGTCAATTAGACACAGAAGTACCTCAAACGGAGGAACACAATCAGGAATGTATTAAGCAGATAAACCAACAGTTGGAAGTATATTTCCCTGCCGTTGTCAAGTGGAATGAAATCTTCTCCATAAGACAAAACGAAAGGGAAAGTATCTCCAGTTATTTCAATCGAGCACTGCAAGTAATGGCTAGGAACACTGGGATCACAGACATCAAAACATGCGCACAGCATAGAGAAATAGCGGTTAAGGTATTAATGAATGGTTTAAAGGAGGTATTGAGTACAAGGGTACAGACCACCAACCCAAACTGGAGAAATATCTCGGTGGCCGCATTAAGAGAGGCCGCTATTGATATTGATCGAAATATCACCAGATACAGAGAGTCACAAAGTGATAAATTAATGGCCGCAAGTATACAGGCCCTAACCACAAGACCACTCCAGCATAAGCCCCAAACCCCTGCGAGAAATTTAAATGTGGAAGTCTGTTACAATTGTCATAAAAAGGGACACTTTGCGAGAGATTGTAGATCAAGAGAAATACAAAAGTCATATCAATCCCCTAGACAACAACATAACCATGATATCCAAGGAAGCAGGGAAGCACAGGGAAAGCGGTTGATGGTGATGAGCATCCGAGCGTTTGAGGAGGCATCAAATCAACCAAAACCTCAGGTCACTGACACTTGGAAGAAGCCCCGGGTTTGTTATCTTTGTAAAAGAGAAGGGCATTATGCGAGCAACTGTAATAGCACACATAAAGTCAGACCCCCTAGACATGAAAATGAGCATAAATATGACACACCAAATTACAATCAGGGATCACATAGGAAGAATTTTGAGCCACACCCATGATATGTAGTCAAGAAAGTTGATCGTACGACTGATGGTAAGCCTGAGGTAACGGTTAATAAATTGGGAGGTCATTCCCTGAAGACACAGGAATGACCAGGTGAAACGTTGTAAATGTATTTGTGAAAAATGTTTTTTTTCTCTTTCTCTCTCTCTATCCCCATCTCTGACGATTATTGGTAGGATTCAAACATTGCATATATACTTGGTCTTTGCAGAAGTCTACCAAACCCCAGCATGACCTATCCGCACCAATGTATTCTGGCCAGATACAGACAATGGAATATGGAAGTGCTGGGGGGGGAGGGACTGCGCAAGGAAACCATTAGACATGTAGATATGACAGCCTGATGATCTGACAATGTTTTAAAATGTTTGAAAACTGTTTGTTTGAAAAATGTTTTTTTTTTCCTGTTGTTGTTTATTGATGTGTTATGTTATATATATATACATATGAATTGTTCTCTCTCTCTTGTTTTTTTTGCTGTTGTTGTTTTCTCTCTCTCTTCTCACTCATGCTTTCATGTTTTAAAGATGGTATGTCACACCTCAGTTAGGCAAATGGTAATGCAAGATTTTTTGCTCCTTACAGAAAGATCGCTGGTTTGGAGGGAATATTGCATCACCAGAATGTTCGTTTGGAAGACTGAGAGACAGCACCTTTGAGAAGACAGCAGAACAAGAAGAACAACAAGACGAGAGAACTAATTATCGTAACAAGTTTCTCTCCCCCTCAAACTGATTTTCTGTACCCCATTACAAATTTCTTCTTTTCTCCTCCTGTAAGGTGGACTTGCCCCAAGAGACTGTGATATGGATTTTTCCTGTTGACCATGATGTTGACCCGAGCAGTCTGTTTCGGTGAGAGTACCAGTGAGGTCGAGAAAGGACCCAGAAAGGTTCCAGTGACTAAGACGGAGGTGTAAATTTCCAATAACAACCCAATCACCAAGCAAAGGCGAGTACCGGAAACGATCCAGCAGTCATGTTATTTGTAAACATTGTGAAGGATTGTTAGCTGAAAAGAGAACTGTATCTGTAGACTCTGTGACAGTGTAGTAGAGGATGGGTGCATCAAGAAATGTCAGTCCAGTTTTAATATCCACATGGACCGGCATCCATTGAGTGACTATCACTCCTTAGTGGGTAGTGTATTAAATCAAACAGATTGTTGGGTATGCTCTCAAGTACCTCAAGGTCATAGCAAATCAGGGCTAGTACCATTTCCTTTAACGTTAGGGGAGGTACTTGAGTTAAGTGGTGGGAGACCGGTGGACAGGAGGTTTAATATCTCCAGCCCTCCTAGTTTGAAGCTCCACCAATACCATGTGGATAAGTCCCTATTATGTTTTAACATCTCCAATCCCCGAAAGCCGGGAAATTGGGAAGTGTCATGGAGTAATCAAACCATGACCTTTTCGCATAGAGCAGATAGAATGCCTACAGATACAGAGCTTATACGCCACATAGCCAGTAGAGGAAAATCTTTCCGGTATAGGTATACCTTAGGAAATAGGATTACGAGAGTTGGAGAGGTATCACCAGGATACTGTGCACATATCGTACAACCTGATACGTGTACTAAGCAGATGGAAGAATTAGGGTTAGGAGATTTCACATGGAAGGTGTGTAATATGGTTATGTCCTACTCCGTCCCATATGTTCTCCCCGATGATGCATATTTCATATGCGGGAGAAAGGCGTATAAGTGGCTTGCCCCAAACTCTGAAGTATTGTGTTATATTGGAAAAGTACTGCCTGAAGTAATGACTGTATCACATGACAAAATGAAAGACATACACCGTGTTGCCCAAACTCCTTATACTCACACCCATTACGAGCACGTAGTTAAACGGCACCTGATAGAAAGAACAGAGCATCCGGCCTCGGACATGATCCATGAATCCACCGGGATTCAGTTTCTAATCGCGTTAGACATCACTCGCACCGCCAGAGGAGTGTTGAATTATAAATACATATCTGCGCTCGCCAATTTGTTAGATAATATCACTGAAATGTATGATGACACGTTTAGGTATACTGGAAGGGAACTTCAAGCTTATAAAACAGAACTGGTACAGCATAGAATGGTTCTTAATTACCTCACAGCAGTGACAGGCGGATATTGTGTCACACTGGCAACACAATACGGCGTGAAATGTTGCACATATATTACGAATAGCACCGAGGACCCGGTCGAGGTCATAGACCAAAAGATGGACGATATTCTCCAACTGAAGTGGGAATTTCGCAGGAGACACAATCTCACTCTTGCTGCTGTAGGTAATGAGCTGACTGGTTGGGTGTCATGGTTGAACCCGCGAAATTGGTTCTCTGGTTTAGGAGACTGGGCTCAAGGAGTCATAATGGATGTTGGGAAGTTTCTCCTATGTATCTTAGGTGTTGTTATCATAACGATCGGTTTGATATTTAGATGCGGTCAGGCTTTAATGAGGTGCAATCGTCGTACTAGGGTAATGAGTTTAAGGAGTGAGGAAACTGTAATTCCAATGGACTTGATTTATGACCCAAATGTAGAAACAATGATGTGATGAAAATGCGATTTCTACGGTCCGTTTCTTTCACCTGTTTTTCCGTTTCCTCCAAGGTAAAAAGACCCACTTGGACGAGGAGTTTGATGAGCCGATATACAGACAACAGATGGATTAAAGAAGAAGTTTTGACAACCTGATACACAGATTTTTGATGAACTATGCCATGGATCCCCAGTTTCCCTAGAAATTTTAAAATTACGCTAGCCCAACACTTTTGTAAATCTATGGACATTGACAGCTTTTGCTCGCACCTTATGGGCAAAAGCACAAAGAAGACTGCATTCAACAGACACCAAACAAGACCTCAATCGACGAATGTTCATTTACCTGACATAGAATACCACCGCATTTACCGTAATTATGTCTTTTCTTCATTTCTACAACCCTCAGGTAATGACACACATAGTCGATAGGGAATACAGGCACAGATATCAGCAATCACATATCACCCCCATTCATGTATCATCAACTAAAATGTGCTCCCCCATTTTGTTACAACCAAAGCCGAAAAGAGCTCGGTAAAGTTTGACAGCCCATCCACAGACCCATACCACGGGATAAAAAGGAATTCAAATGTATACTTCGCAATACCTCGAAGCTTGATTTAAAACACGTACGGCACGATGATACATGACCCCCAAGCACGGATTCATACACACATGCTTCTGCTATCTCACTAGGTCATACCCTCTTCACACCTTCTCCTCTCTCCTCCCTTACCCAACCATGGAAATGTATTAACCCCTGACATATATTTTTCTCTTTTTGAAATGTTTTAGAAGGTGGCAGTTATTATTGACTGCCAAAGGGTGGACTGTCAAAGTCAGAAAAATAGCTCTATGCACACTACCATATTTGCACCTCACACAGGTCCGTGCTGCGCATGCGTACGCTCTCCCGTACGTGCGCATACTCACAGTCGCGGGCACCCGCAGGCGCACGGTATGCGTATTTACGGTAGAGTTTATGTGATCGTAGCGTGCGACTCAATCATTACATATTTTCACTATATAATGTATTTTGTAGATCATGGTCCCTTTGATAGATTCTGAAAGTTTGGTTAATATAGAATGTTCATGAACATAGAAATCCCTCTTTGTTTGATACGAAGGGTCAGACAGGAGTAATACAGTGGTGTTTAGTACCCATCGGAAGAGTATTTAATTAGCAATATTCCGGTGTTGGTTTGAAGCAGATTAATCGCTCGTGCGAATAGTTATGGACATAAGAAGTTTATGAACATTTACTGTATTTGCACTTACTTATCCATGCGGCGGGAAACCCAGTTTCCCTCCCACCTGAGCTGTTGGAAATAGTCACGGCCCACCTGTATGAATCAACCTATGACCTTTTGTTATAATGCGAGGAGGAATTCCTGTGTCCAATGAACAATGAGATTGTAGGGACCATTGAATTGTATTGTGTGTGGGGCATAAATAGACAGGCCGATCACATCCAGCTCTCACTCTTCAACGGTTATCATTGCTGAAAATCGGGAGCTGGATGTCCAGAGGCGCATGCGATCGTTTCCCCTTGTGCGTAAGTTTTCTCCGCAACTATATTGATCTTCTTGTTATTGTGGGCCAATCTCTCTCTCTCTCTCTTCTCCTCTTTCTCTCTTATTTTCTCTTAAATAGTAATTGTATTATATTTCCTGTGTAGTTATCTGGTTAGGTAGTCTATGTTATATTGTAGTGTATGATTTGTATTTGTATTAATTCTTTTGCAAGTATATCATTCATAATATATATATATATTAGGCGTTGGACCCTAAGCCCAGGTATCTGTGTATTTCTTATAGTGTTAAGTATTCTCAGAGCGTCGGTGACGCTCATACAGCTTTTGAGTTAATAAGGTTACACTGTGTTGCATTTACACTCTATCTATACACTAAGGTTTTACAGCATATTACATTGTTTATGGTTTAGATTTAAAGGTTTAACATTGTTAGCGTCAGCGCCGCTGGTGATCTCCTCGTGGTCCCGAGCGTCCGCTACGCTATAGCGAATCATTACGTTAGTCAGCAGCCAATAGCGTGCCTGCCTGTGATCTCTTGGCCGTGAGCGAACGTGACGCTTGAGCGTCTCGACTACGGCTAAGCGATTGTTACGCAACGAGCGTACCCTTACGGTACTTCATACGTAAATAGCGTACAGTGTTCTTAGACCTCATAAAGGGTATTATATAAGATAAATATTTAGCTTTATCAGGGCCCACCGGAGATTTCCCCTGTACCCCTGTGGGCCAGTCCAACCCTGTACACAGATCTAGTCCTGAGAACAGCTTTATCTGGATAAAAACACACACACACACACACACACACACACACACACACACACACAACAACCCAGAAATGGGGAACGACATGACAATGCCCCTAAATGTGACACTCTTCTAGCAGACGTCATGGCCAGTAGTAAGAGAACTTTAGCTGTCAACCATTTAAGATCCACTTTATTAAGTGGTTCAAATGGGGCAACTTAAAAGGGCCTTTAGGACTAAAGTCCCAAGGCACTGTGGGAGGAACCAAAAGGAGGTTGAATGCACAGCATTCCCTGGAAAAAAGTATGCACATCCTGTAAGTTGGCAATTTTCTTTTGGAGCCATACAGTCAATGCTGACACTTGCACTCTTAAGGAAGCCACCTTCAAACCTTTTGTCACAATCCTGACTGTAGGTTTCATATTTGGTGACTAACCCCTGCCATCTGTCCCGGATCCTGTGTCTTTTACTCACTGACTTAAACAGCTTGTCAGCACTATGAGTTTTCCTGAGTTCTCTGCCTGAAAGGTAATAGTTAATTAGTTCCACCTGTGGTGAGCTCCTGTGTGAGGCTGAATTCAGTAATCTGAAGTTTAGGCCTAAAAGCCAGCATCTTATCTTTTGCAGAAGTTCAGGCTTCAGTGTTCTCTCGGCCTGCTAGGCCTCATTCTACATCACAGCCTAGTCTAGAGTAGTCACATGACAGTGACTGTTCACCTGACCCAGAGTTGTCCAATCCTCTGCCAGCCTGAGACTCTCTGCATCACCTAATCCTGCTCACCAATCATCAAGGACCAGGAAGTATAAGTCGGGAGGCTGAGTTGGAAACTGGGCCAGTTCCTCGTGTCACACACAGCTCTGTGTGAGTCTTAAAACTGAGCTCCCTAAAGGTAACCTTTGTTCTTAAGTTCCTGTGGAAACTCTGTTCCCTTGTTACCCTGTTTGGTTTACTTTTGTGTTGCCACTGATATTCACTATTTCCATGAGTATCAATGTAAAGGCACAGCTGCAGTGGTTCATCTTAAAGGCACAGTACTGTATTCCATAGTCTCAACTGAAAACCACAGCTGCCGTGTTTCATCTTTACTGCTGTTGTAGTTGTGATCTCCAGAGCTCCCGTATCCCTGTGGCCTCCGTGCCTTCAAGTATCTCCGTGCTTCCAAGCACCTCCGTGCCTCCAAGCACCTCCGTGCCTCCAAGCACCTCCGTGCCTCCAGGCACTTCTGCACCTCGGTGCCTCCAAGCACCTCAGTGCCTCCTAGCACCTCAGTGCCTCCAAGCACCTCAGTGCCTCCAAGCACCTCAGTGCCTCCAAGCACCCAGTGCTCACAAGCGTAGTTGGTGTCTCCAGCATCCGGTACTCCTTAATTCTTTCCTCAGCACCTTTTCAAGTTCTGTCTTTCAGGAGACCTCCAGCATCCATACCTGCTTCCTGTCTGCCGACCAAATCCTGCATGAGGAAAACCTAGATTCGGTCATCTCTGCTGCGGTCCCTCTTCCTGGTCACCGGAAGAAACCCCGAGCCCACAACACCCCCATTCCAGGTCAGTGAAAGTATTCACATAGTCCTCCAGTCCCGCGCACAGACTTCACTAACACCGGGTTCACAAAACCTCAGTCATGACACCTTTATCCATTCCTGCCTGAAGGAATGCTAAGACCCTGGAAACTCTGAAAGACTTCGGGTCCATTTTCAGTTCACTGCACCAATGAATATAGGTTTGCCATATTCGGTGATAAATGCGAGCTGAGGAAGGTTGTGAGAACCCTCTTGACTTCAAGATAGAGGTTTCAAGAGCCACGCCGTCAAAGACAGTCGATCCAGATGTCTGTGATAACAAGGACCCTGCATCAGTTGAGGGAACAGGTGTGGGGCATCCATCGACATTCTCTGCAGATCTGCGTACCAATGCCTTCTGGGCCAAGCCGGAGCTATAAGTATCACGGCACCCTTTCCTTGCTTTATCTTTCTCACCACCCTGGGTAATAGGGTGATTGGAGGAAACACATAAGCCAGATGAAAGTCCCATCTCACTGACAGGGCATCCACAAAGATCGCTCTGGGATCCTTTGTTCTTGACCCATATGCGAGAACTTTGTTGTTCTGACGGGTTGCCATGAGATCTATCTCTGGCATCCCCCACTTGTCTACTAGGGTCTGGAAGACCTCCGGGTGTAGAGCCCATTCGCTTGCCTGAATGGCATGTCGACTGAGAAAATATGATTCCCAGTTTAGGACTCCCGGAATGAACACTGTGGACAAGGCTGGTTGATGAAGTTCTGCCCACTTTAGTATGTGACTTACCTCCTCCATCGCTTTTCGGCTGCGAGTTCCTCCCTGATGGTTGAGGTACGCTACGGCCGTCACATTGTCTGAGCGGATCTGAACTGGTTTTCCCCGAAGAATGTCCTTTGCTGAATCAGTGCCATGTATATGGCCCGAAGTTCCAATATATTTATTGGCAGGCAACCTTCTTCCTTAGTCCATTTCCCCTGGAAACACAACCTTCCTGACACTGCACCCCAGCCCTGGAGACTGGCATCTGTTGTCAGAATTTCCCAATCTGATATCCAAAAGGGTCTCCCCTTGTTCAGATGGGATGTCTGTAGCCACCAGGCTAATGACCTTCTTACTTCTATCGTAAGAACCATAGTCTGTGTTTTTATCATCTGATGCAAGCCATTCCATTTGGTCAGAATCAAATGCTACAGAGGCCACGAGTGGAACTGTGCATACTCCACCATGTCGAACGTTGACACCATCAATCCCATCACACGCATTGCTGCGTGAATGGATACCTTTTGACTGTGTAGCAAGTCCTGAATTCTTGACTGAACCTTGGATATCTTGTTCAGAGGTAAGATTACTCTCTGATGACTTGAATCCAGTACAGCCCCCAAGCGAGTCATCCGCTGTGACGGAACCAGAGATGATTTTGCCCAATTTATGAGCCACCTGTGCCTTTGCAGACACGTTATTGTCTGTTGCAGATGACATAGGAGCAATTCCTGCTACTGTGCCAGGATTAAAAGGATCGTCGAGGTATAGAAAAATTCTTATCCTCTGCTGGCGGCGATAAACTGCCATTACCACCATAATCTTGGTAAATACTCTGGGGGCTGTGGTTAACCCAAAAGGTAGGGCCTGGAACTGAAAATAAGAATTTACTCACCGGTAATTCTATTTCTCGTAGTCCGTAGTGGATGCTGGGAACTCCGTAAGGACCATGGGGAATAGCGGGCTCCGAAGGAGGCTGGGCACTCTAGAAAGATCTTAGACTACCTGGTGTGCACTGGCTCCTCCCACTATGACCCTCCTCCAAGCCTCAGTTAGGTACTGTGCCCGGACGAGCGTACACAATAAGGAAGGATTTTGAATCCCGGGTAAGACTCATACCAGCCACACCAATCACACCGTACAACTCGTGATATGAAACACAGTTAACAGTATGAAACAATAGAGCCTCTCAACAGATGGCTCAACAATAACCCGATTTAGTTAACAATAACTATGTACAAGTATTGCAGATAAACCGCACTTGGGATGGGCGCCCAGCATCCACTACGGACTACGAGAAATAGAATTACCGGTGAGTAAATTCTTATTTTCTCTAACGTCCTAGTGGATGCTGGGAACTCCGTAAGGACCATGGGGATTATACCAAAGCTCCCAAACGGGCGGGAGAGTGCGGATGACTCTGCAGCACTGAATGAGAGAACTCCAGGTCCTCCTCAGCCAGGGTATCAAATTTGTAGAATTTTGCAAACGTGTTTGCCCCTGACCAAGTAGCTGCTCGGCAAAGTTGTAAAGCCGAGACCCCTCGGGCAGCCGCCCAAGATGAGCCCACCTTCCTTGTGGAATGGGCATTGACAGATTTTGGTTGTGGCAGGCCTGCCACAGTATGTGCAAGCTGAATTGTACTACAAATCCAACGAGCAATAGTCTGCTTAGAAGCAGGAGCACCCAGCTTGTTTAGGTGCATATAGGATAAACAGCGAGTCAGATTTTCTGACTCTAGCCGTTCTGGAAACATATATTTTCAGTGCCCAGACAACGTCTAGCAACTTGGAGTCCTCCAAGTCCCTAGTAGCCTAGGCACCACAATAGGCTGGTTCAGGTGAAACGCTGACACCACCTTTGGGAGAAACTGGGGACGAGTCCTCAATTCTGCCCTATCCATATGGAAAATCAAATAAGGGCTTTTACAAGACAAAGCCGCCAACTTTGATACTCGCCTGGCAGAAGCCAAGGCCAATAACATAACCACCTTCCACGTGAGATATTTCAGATCCACGGTTTTTAGTGGTTCAAACCAATGTGATTTTAAGAAACTCAACACCACGTTGAGATCCCAAGGTGCCACAGGAGGCACAAACGGGGGCTGACTCTGCAGCACTCCTTTTATAAATGTCTGAACTTCAGGTACTGAAGCTAGTTCTTTTTGAAAGAAAATCGACAGAGCCGAGATCTGTACCTTAATGGAACCCAATTTAAGGCCCATAGTCACTCCTGCTTGCAGGAAATGCAGAAATCGACCTAGTTGAAATTCCTCTGTTGGGGCCCTTTCGGCCTCACACCATGCAACATATTTTCGCCATATGCGGTGATAATGAGTTGCTGTAACCTCTTTCCTGGCTTTAGTAAGCGTAGGAATGACTTCCTCCGGAATGCCCTTTTCCTTCAGGATCCGGCGTTCAACCGCCATGCCGACAAACGCAGCCGCGGTAAGTCTTGGAACAGACAGGGCCCCTGCTGCCGCAGGTCCTGTCTGAGTGGCAGAGGCCATGGGTCCTCTGATATAAATTCTTGAAGTTCTGGGTACCAAGCTCTTCTTGGCCATCCACGAGTATCGTTCTTACTCCTCGCCTTCTTATTATTCTCAGTACCTTTGGTATGAGAGGCAGAGGGGAGAACACATAAACCGACTGGTACACCCACGGTGTTACCAGAGCGTCCATAGCTATCGCCTGAGGGTCCCTTGACCCGGTGCAATATCTTTTATAGCTTTTTGTTGAGGCGGGACGCCATCATGTCCACCTGTGGCCTTTCCCAATGGTGTACAATCCTATTGGAAGACTTCTGGAGGAAGTCCCCATTCTCCCGGGTGGAGGTCGTGTCTGTTGAGAAGATCTGCTTCCCAGTTGTCCACTCCGGGAATGAACACTGCTGACAGTGCTAACACATGATTTTCCGCCTATCGGAGAATCCTTGTGGCTTCTGCCATCGCCATCCTGCTTCTTGTGCCGCCCTGTTGGTTTACATGGGCGACTGCCGTGATGTTGTCTGATTGGATCTTTACCGGCTGGTTTTGAAGCAGAGGCCTTGCCGGCCTCAGGGCATTGTAAATGGCCCTCAGGTCCAGAATATTTATGTGTAGGGAAATAACCTGACTTGACCAAAGTCCCTGGAAATTTCTTCCCTGTGTGACTGCCTCCCAGCCTCAAAGGCTGGAATCCATGGTCACTAGGACCTAGTCCTGTATGCCGAACCTGCGGCCCTCTTGAAGATGGGCACTCTGCAGCCACCACAGTAGAGATACCCTGGTCCTTGGAGACAGGGTTATCAGCCTATGCATCGGAAGATGCGATCCGGACCACTTGTCCAACAGGTCCCTCTGAAAAGTTCTTGTATGGAACCTGCCTAATGGGATTGCTTCGTAGGAAGCAACCATTTTTCCCAGGACTCGCGTGCAATGATGCACCGCTACCTATTTTGGCTTCAGGAGGTCTCTGACTAGAGATGACAACTCCTTGGCTTTCTCCTCCGGGAGAAACACTATTTCTGGTTTATGTCCAGAACCATCCCCAGGAACAGTAGACGTGTCATAGGAACCAGCTGTGACTTTGGACTGTTTAGAATCCAACCATGCTGTTGTAGCACTTTCCAAAATAGTGCTACCCCGACTACCAACTGCTCCTTGGACCTCGCCCTTATAACGAGATTGTCCAAGTATGGGATAATTACAACTCCCTTTTTTTGAAGGAGTATCAACATTTCGGCCATTACCTTGATAAAACACCCTCGGTGCCATGTACAGTCCAAACGGCAGTGTCTGGACTTGGTAATGGTAATCCTGTACCACAAATCTGAGGTACTCCTGGCGAGGATGGTAAATGGGGACATGCAGGTAAGCATCCTTGATGTCCCAGGATACCATGTAATCCCCCTCGTCCAGGCTTGGAATAACCGCCCTGAGCGATTCCATCTTGAACTTGAATTTTTGTGTTCAAGGATTTTAAATATAAAATGGGTCACACCGAACCATGCGGTTTCGGTACCCCAACCCGTGTGGAATAGTAACCCCG
Organism: Pseudophryne corroboree; assembly: GCF_028390025.1. NCBI lineage: Eukaryota > Metazoa > Chordata > Amphibia > Anura > Myobatrachidae > Pseudophryne > Pseudophryne corroboree. The sequence continues at coordinate 382,185,220 of NC_086450.1, read as the reverse complement.
TCCTTGTTGAAGTAGGGGCACCTTGAGTATTACCTGCTGGGAATACCGCTTATTAATTGCCTCTAGCACAGCCTCCCTGCCTGAGGGAGTTGTCAGCAAGGCATATTTTAGGAAACGGCTGGGGGGAGACATCTCGAATTCCAGCTTGTACCCCTGAAATACTACTTGAAAGAAACAGGGATCCACCTGTGAGCGAGCCCACTAATTGCTGAAATTTTTGAGACGGCCCCCCACCGTACCTGGCTACACCTGTGGAGCACCCGCGTCATGGTGTGGCCTCACAGGAGGCGGGGGAAGAATCTTGATTCTGGGAACAGGCTGACTGGTGCAGCTTTTTTCCCTCTACCCTTGTCTCTGTACAGAAAGGAAGCGCCATTTGTTTCTGAAGCCGAAAGGACTGTACCTTTGTCTGTGAGGAAACCTGAGGTAAAATTATTTCTTCCCAGCAGTTGCTGTGGATACGAGGTCCCAGAGACCATCCCCAAATAATTCCTCACCCTTATAAGGCTCTCTATGCGCTTTTTAAGTCAGCATCACCTGTCCAGTGACAGGTCTCTAATACCCTCCTGACAGAATGGACATTACATTTATTTTGGATGCGAGCCGGCAAAATATCCCTCTGTGCATCCCCCATATATAAGACGACGTCTTTAATATGTTTTTATGTTTGCCAACTAGTATCCCTGTTTGACAGGGTCACCGACCACGCTGCAGCAGCACTATCTGCAGGTCTCAGTCTAGTACCTGAGTGTGTAAATACAGACTTCAGGATAGCCTCCTGTTTTTTATCAACAGGTACCTATTAAAGTGGCCGTATCCTAAGACGGCAGTGCCACCTTTTTTGACAAAAACGTGTGAGCGCCTTATCCACCCTAGGGGATATCTCCCAGCGTAACTTATCCACCTGGCGGGAAAGGCTACGCCATCAGTAACTTTTTATAAATTACCAGTTTCTTAACGGGGGAACCCACGCTTTCACACACTTCATTTATTCATCTGATGGGGAAACAAAACACTGCCTGTTTTTTCTCCCCAAACCTAAAACCCATTTTTAGAGGTGCTTGGGTTAAAGTCAGAAATGTATAACACATTTTTTATTGCCGGGATCACGTCACGGATGTTCCTAGTGGATTGTGTATATGTCTCCACCTTGTCGACACTGGAGTCAGACTCCGTGTCGACATCTGTGTCTGCCATCTGAGAGAGCGGGCGTTTTTGAGCCCCTGATGGCCTTTGAGACGCCTGGGCAGGCGCGGGCTGCGAAGCCGGCTGTCCCACAGCTGTTACGTCCTCCACCCTTTTATGTAAGGAGTTGACACTGTCGGTTATCCACTCTGGTGTCGGCCCCACAGGGGGCGACATCACATATATCGGCCTCTGTTCTGTCACCATATAAGCCTCCTCATTCAACATGTCGACACAGCCGTACCGACACACCGCAGACACACAGGGAATGCTCTAAACGAGGACAGGACCCACAAAAGCCCTTTGGGGGGACAGAGTAAGAGTATGCCAGCACACACCAGAGCGCTACATATATATATATATACAGGGACTAACTGAGTTATGTCCCTAATAGCTGCTTTTTATATAATATACTGTATACAGTGCCAATTTTAATGCCCCCCCTCTCTTTTCCCTCTTACTGTACTGTAGAATTGCAGGGAAGAGTCAGGGAGCTTCCTTCCAGCCGAGCTGTGAGGGAAAAATGGCGCCAGTGTGCTGAGGAGATAGGCTCCGCCCCTTTTTCGCGGCCTATTCTCCCGTTTTTTATGGAATTCTGGCAGGGGTATTTACCTCATATATAGCCCCTGGGGCCATATATTGAGGTATTTTAGCCAGCCAAGGTGTTTTTATTGCTGCCTCAGGGCGCCCCCCCCAGCGCCCTGCACCCTCAGTGACCGGAGTGTGAAGTGTGTGAGAGGAGCAATGGCGCACAGCTGCAGTGCTGTGCGCTACCTTGGTGAAGACAGAGTCTTCATGCCGCCGATTTTCCGGACCATCTTCTTGCTTCTGGCTCTGTAAGGGGGACGGCGGCGCGGCTCCGGGACCGAACATCAAGGCTGGGCCTGCGGTCGATCCCTCTGGAGCTAATGGTGTCCAGTAGCCTAAGAAGCCCAATCCGGCTGCAAGCAGGCAAGTTCGCTTCTTCTCCCCTTAGTCCCTCGCTGCAGTGAGCCTGTTGCCAGCAGGTCTCACTGAAAATAACAAATTCTAAGACTATAACTTTCTAAGAGCTCAGGAGAGCCCCTAGTGTGCATCCAACCTCGGCCGGGTACGAAATCTAACTGAGGCTTGGAGGAGGGTCATAGTGGGAGGAGCCAGTGCACACCAGGTAGTCTAAGATCTTTCTAGAGTGCCCAGCCTCCTTCGGAGCCCGCTATTCCCCATGGTCCTTACGGAGTTCCCAGCATCCACTAGGACGTTAGAGATAATGCTGTTGGAGGATAGCGAACCTGAGACAGCACTGATGGAACAGTGCTATAGGAACATGTAGGCAAGCATCCTGTATATCCAGGGATACCATATAATCCCCTGGCTCTATGGCCAAAATGATGGAACGTAAGATCCATATGAAACAGGTACCGAAATGTACTTGTTCAGCACTTTGAGATTGAGAATGGGCCAAACTGATCCATTTGGTTTCTAAACTAGAAACAGGTTGGAGTAAAAGCCCTGTCCTCGTTGCGCTGGAGGAACTGGAATGACTACTCCTGACTGAAGCAATTTCTGAATTGCCTCTTGTAAAGCCCTGGCCTTCGTCTCTACCCGAGATGGGCTGGTACAAAAATCCTTCGAGGAGGGTGCCTCTTGAAGGCAAAAGCATAACCTAGAGATACCGCTTTCTGCACCCAAGCATCTGTTGTAGACTGCTGCCAGATCTGTGCAAACTGAAGAAGTCGGCCCCCCACCCTGGGATCCCCCAGGTGGAGGCCCGCACCATCAGGCTGATGGCTTATTATCTGTCTTACAAACAGGTCCTCTGGTAGCCCAATGCTTTTTAATCTTACCAGACTTGTATTGGAACAGCCTGCCATCATTTTTTCCTTTAGCTTTTCCTTGCGACCGAAAGGTCCGAAGAGCGGGAACTTTAGGTTTGAAATTGTATGTGGAAGGAAACTACCTTCTTGGGAGTCTGCTTCCGACTCCCAAATATCCGGCAATTCTTTACCAAAAAGAATATCTCCAGAAAAAGGAAAAGATTCCAAAACCTTCTTAGATTCTGAATCAGCTTTACACGTACATAGCCAAACTGCTCTGCAAGCAGCGATTGAAGCTGATGCCCTGAAGGCATTGCAGCCTGTTTTATATGTGCTATATGGGATTTTTGCCCTCTAGATGCTATTGAAAAATCCCCCTCCAATGCATCAGCTCAGGCAGCCACTGCCTTTGCCGTCCAAGCTGAAGCCGTGGCTGGCCTTATGACTGGCCCAGACAGGGGAAAATTTTTTTTTTTTAAAAACCATCCACTCTCCTATCAGTGACATCATTTAATGATGTTGAAGGCAAAGGTAATGTAGATTTTCGCACTATTTAAATCACATGCATATCTACTTTAGGAGCCACCTCCCTTTTCAAACAATCCCCAGCTGGAAGAGGATTATTGGAATTCCATTTCTTAGGAATTCTAATACTTCTTAATGGGCGTAGCCCAAGCCTCTTCCATGATTTCAGTCAGCTGATCTGACCATGGAAACTCAGTCTTAACTGTTTTGGGATGTTTAAACACAGGTGCCTTGGTTTTTAACACTGGCTCTGCTGAATCCTCTAAGGAAAGAATGGTTTTCATTGCTTTAATTAACTCAGCGATATCCACTGAGCTGAGACCTTCCTCTTCGTATGCCGAAGCAGAGTTTATTGAGCTTTCATCTGCCAATGAATCCTCATCTGAAACGTGTAGTCTGTGAGGATGAAGATTTACTTACCACTGGCTTATCAGCCTGTTTCTTTTGAGAGGCTGCTGCAAGTGATAAACTGCAGGTGCGAAGCTGCATGTAAGGGTTAATCGTGTCACCTATCCCTGGTACAGGAGTTGGAGGAATTATCCGTTCAGCTATACTGGATAATGTCCGTGCAAACATAGCCCAAGGTGGATCAACCTGCACCTGAATCTGCCTTGTATTTTTCAAGAGACTCTGGTAAAAACTAACACAATTTGCACACAAACCATCCTGAACTAACACAATTTGCACACAAACCATCCTGAACCAGATCCTGAGAGGTTAACACAGCTTTGCAAGACAAACATGCTATGAGTGTTGGTGTTGCTGTGAGTGTATCTTCCTCACCTTTGTCGCTCTTAGACATAATAAATAATCAACACTTCCACAGTGTACTACACAATTTGTGACTGTAATCACTTTAAGCTTTCTAAAGTGACCTACAATCCGACCCTACCCATGCACCAGCATTGAGGATCGGAATAGAAAGAAAAAAACCTGACAGAATATATAGTAAAGTCAGCAATCACACTAGCAGTCAGTCACATGTTATACATTAGTATAATAAGCAATATGAGCACATCAACTACATTTCAAGTATGTAGGAGAACATATTACTGAATCATGTTTAAAAAGATCTACCGTATTCAGACGCATATCGAAAGAAACCGTATTAGTATACAGACTCATATGCAATAGGCACTTATCTAACTATTTGTACTCAAAAGGTAGATAGAGACTTAGTGCTGTATTACCTATACTCAGTAGAGTGGGATACTGGGAGACTCACCTCTCTTCCAGGACCGATCAATAAGTTAGCGAATGCTGAGTGGATCCAGATGCTACTAGTGTACACTGCTGCTCCATGAACCTATAGTGAACACAGACACTTAGTGAACATGGAGGCACCCGTCACACAGCCGCCTATGCTGTGACTGGGTCCCCTTCATGTACAGCGTCTGAGACGGAAGTGGGAAACAGTTCATGGCGGGAGACTTGGAGGAAACTGGTCATGAACTGGGGGGAGAGGCGACCAGGAGAGCGTCTGACATCAACCCTAGGGATCGTGACCTCACACTATTCCTGGAGCCTCTGATCCCTAAGGCCTAGTGCTGGTGCCCCCGAGGTGGCAGCCACATCAGCGACTGTTTGGTAGTCTCCTCCCAAAACAGTGCAGCTGTGTCCGTATTTCCCTTCTAAGCGGAACCGATGCCTTACCTTCTCCCCGTGCTCCGGCCACAGCCTGGTAACGTCTGCTGGACCTGCAAGTATATCTGACACAGACGCCCGCGAAAACAGCACTGTACTCGTGGGTAAGTATTGTCGCAACCCGGCAGAGAGTTGTTGGAGTGACTCTTTCTAAGGTACGTATAAGACGCTTTTTAGAAAGAGCACTCAAGAAAAAAAAAATAGTAAGTCTTTATAAATAAGAAAGCTTAGGGCTGCTAAAAACCAGCAACCCTATGACCATGGTCTGGCTCCTGCCGCACCAAACAAAAAACTGATTTGCCTGAGCGGGGATATATGGACGGGCCAGTTGCATGCTGGGATGCTGAAAAGCTTTGACTGATTGGTGCCAATCTGCTGTCGCTTCATCATATCCCAATGTTATCCTCTGGATAACCTGTGGACCCTGCCAGAGAAATAACTACTATGGCTAAGAGAGAGTTAAACCGTTGAAGGGTTTCTATGCACAGAATAAAAATCAGCCAAGTACTACTAATGGGCAGTACATAGGGGTTAGGTATGGGATCCCGGCGGTCACATTACAGACACCGGCATTCCGACATTCAGATTGCCGGCAGGGCACAGGGTAATTATTTTACCCCTCCCCTGTCTGCTACCTTAACACTAACACGCCTGGGGTGGCGGCTAGTGCTAAGACTCCAGGGTTGGCAGCTAGGGCTAAACAACCCCCCCCCCCCCCCCCCCCCCCAAGTGCCTGACCCTAACCTCCTCCCCGGGCCCTAACCCTAGCAGTGACCCTGATACCTTCGGTATGTAGGTGGTCCGGCGTCTGTCACATGACTGTCGGCATCCCGTACATAGGAAGGTGTCCCTCACCATTTCTACATAAATTGGTGCAGCTGTGTTCAGCTTCAAGTACAATTCTTCAGCCCACCCTTGGGGGTGAGGGAGTCAATTTAAAAAAAATGAATGCACAAAAAAACCTAACCCCTATATGACTGGAAAATGCTATGCATAGACATAGACATAGAATGTGACAGATGAAATATATGGGTGGTGCGCAACCACCCACAGAGCTGTTATCTATATTCAAATTGTTTGTGACTTGCAGCACAAAATTCTCTAAGTTATTGGCTGCTAGTTTACCATGTTCTACCCCCTAATAAAACATAGCTCATTAATACATTTTGCCAGCTGGCTCCCCAAACAGTGCTAGCCACTGATTGTGTAAACCATCAATGTTTCCCTGTCTATGGCTTCTTGCAAGAGATTTAAAGCACTGATGACACCATCAATGGTTAACCATTCACTGGCTATCCCTAAAGCCAATTACATTTTCCCTCCCCCTACTAGCCATAAGCCTATCACAAGAAACTATGGAAGACTGCCTGCCATCTCCAGCCCGTGGATACTTTCAGGAATCGTAAAGGCTATGTAAAGAGCAAGGTCAAGGCAAAGACAGGGCCGAAACTAGGAGTTTTGTCACTCCGGGCGATCCATTATCTTAGCGCCCTCCCCCACCCCGCATTCAAGTGACACCTAGACACATACATACATACACTCACATACAATCACTATATATGTTATACAGGTGTGTGTGCAACATACATACAGTGACACACAAGAACACATACAGATGGAATGTAGCTATGTGATCGGCAGTCAGGAGACCGACGGTCACATAACCTTCCCCTACATCCCGCCCCCTCACAATCCCAACGGTCGGCATGCCGACCAACAGGGACTATTCCCACTCGTGAGTGTCCATGACTCCCATAGAGTGGGAATAGAACCCGTGGCGAGCGCAGGTCGCCACTGAGACCGCAGCGTTGCGCCCGCCTAAACGGCCTACCGCTGCCGGGACACCGGCGTCTGTATGCTGACCGGAGGTCGCCTGAACGCCGGTCATGCATACCACACCCATACAGATATGTTGTCACTCACCTATTCACACACAGTCACACATTGAGGTGGGGACAACACAGAAAAAAACTCAGCTGCAGGTGAAACTTAAAAAACCTGCCTAGGGACTTTCAATTGGAGTCCAATTAGCCGGATTAAAGAGAATAAACTGAACTCAGTACATCAGGTCAGGCAAAAAAGTGAAAAAGAATTCCAAACCCCCACTGCCAGCAGCGGCGAGTAGCTAATCCCTGAGTAGGATGAATAGGGGATAACAAACAGACATACTGGACACTGACGTACTTAACAGGTGAAACAATCCAATTCAAACTTCTCACACTCACTTACAAAGCCCTCACCCACTCCTCTCCCATTTACATCTCTGACCTTATCTCCCTTTACTCTCCCACCCGTCCTCTTCGCTCTGCTAATGCACGCCGACTCTCCTGTCTTCTGATTACTTCCTCCCACTCCTATCTCCAAGATTTTTCACGTGCTGCTCCCTTTCTCTGGAATTCTTTACCTCTCCCCCTCAGACTCTCCACAAAACTTCAAATGGGCTCTTAAGACCCATTTCTTTACCAAACGTAGCCAAATCTCATCCTAACCCTCTGTTCCACGCTCTCTATGTACCCCATCTCTGTGTCACCCCTGTCTGTCTACCCCTCTCCTTAGAACAGGCATGTCCAAACTGCGGCCCTCCAGCTGTTGTGAAACTACATATCCCAGCATGCCCCGACACAGTTTTGCGGTCAGAGAATGCTAAAGCTGTGTCAGGTCATGCTGGGATGTGTAGTTTCTCAACAGCTGGAGGGCCGCAGTTTGGACATGCCTGCCTTAGAATGTAAGCTCTCACGAGTAGGGCCCTCTTCCCTCATGTGCTTATACTTTTCTTACTTTAATAATCCTCAACTGCCCTAATCCCGCAGTTTTTTGGCCACCTGGAAGTTCTCTCTATGTCGTGTACTGGTGTAGTTATGCTTAGTTACCCGGTACTTGTACTGTATTGTCTTCAACTGTAAGTCACTGTTTTCCTGTTTTGATTATGTGCATATGTACTCTGTATTGGGCGCTGCGGAACCCTTGTGGCACCATATAAATAAAGGATAATAATATTAATAATAATAATATTTGGTTTAAAAATCACGATTCCCCGAAAATGGTCGGGATCGATAACTCGTGCATTTTTAACATGTTTAAATTTCCCTGACGAATCAGTGAACATAACTAGCCGTCGATCAAGTGACCCGGGCGGTGGATTGGGGCCACAAGCTGCTAAAATAAAATAAAAATATAGCAAAAACAGCCAGTTCATATTTTCATAGAGTCAAAAAACAATGTCAATAAAAGCGCACCAACAGCAATATCATCATTGCGGGTCATACAAAACAAATATTGAAAAAGGTCCTTCCAAATACAGGTGGAGTATCCCATATCCGAAATTGCTTGGGACCAGAAGTATTTGGGATTTTTCCGTATTTTGGAATATTTGAATACCATAATGAGATATCTTGGGGTTGGGACCCAAGTCTAAACAAGAAATGCATAAGTTTCTTATACACAGCCTGCAGGTCATTTTATACAATATTTTGAATCATTTTGTGCAACTAAGTGTGTGTATTTTGAACCATCTGAAAGCAAAAGTCATTATCTCCGTTTCGCTCACAGTGTTGGATATCAGAATATTTTTGGAAATCCGATTTTTGGATATGCATACCTCCCAACATGACCATCTCCAGGAGGTACAAAATGCTCTGCTTCTGGACTTCTTAATTTAGGATTACCGGCACCTGTTTTGAACAGTTTAAAGGATAACACAGGTGTTTCATCACAGGTGATGGCAATCATAAATTAAGAGGTAAGTCCAGGAGCAAAGCATTCTGTCCCTCCTGGAGAGGGTCATTTTGGGAGGTATGGATAAGGGGTGACTCAACCTGTACATCAAGTTGAAATGAGAAATTAACAGTCCTGCGAGTGCTACAGATACTTTTACTACTGTGCTATTACTGGTTTATACCCCTCTATAAAGCACAGCGGAATATGCTGGCACTATATAAAGTAAATTAATAAAATGAAGCAGTGGCGTAACTTCATCCCAATTGCCCTTAGACAATAAAGATGTTGGTGCCCCCCTCTCTCATGACAACTCTTCGACTTCGTAAAATGAACGACACTCCCATGACAACACTAAGAGCATTTTAGTGACTGCTTTACAATACTAAGAGTATTTTTGTATATGCCAGACTATACGGAGAGCGTTATTGTGACCGCCAGACAATACGGAGAGCATTTTAGTGATTGCTATACAAAACTAAGAGCATTTTACTGAACTGCCAGACAATACTAAGAGCATTTAGTGACCATTATACAATACCAAGAGCATTTTAGTGACTGCTTTACAATACTAAGAGTATTTTTCTGACCGCCAGACAATACGGGGAGCATTATTGTGATAGCCAGACAATACAGAGGGCATTTTAGTGACCACCATACAAAACTAAGAGCATTTTCAGGAACTCCATACAATACTAATGGCATTTTAGTGACCGACAGACAATACAGATAGCATTTTTGTTACTTTCCTACAATATCATCTCATTAAAATAACTTCTCAAAAAAACCATTAACTTTTTCAGCAACAACTCCATTCAACATAATTAGCCACTTAATAAACTATTAATTTCCTATTGCCCACCAAAAATTTAACTTCCACAGCATTTATACTTATTAAGCAGCTCAATATTTAAAGAACCACTCCTTAACATCAAGGGGAGGAGAGCGCAGGGTCCAGGGTGCATAGGCAGCGCTGGCTGCATCACAGAACCTGCCATGTCAGTCACGTGACCAGGGCTGGATTAAGCCTTGGGGGAGTCATTCCCCTCTTGTTAGCGCTGCCCCCCTGACTGTACCCGCCTGCAGATATCCCAGCAGCAGTACGACAGCTGTTTTCCATGGACAGCAGCAGGACCAGCAGTAGAAATCTTTGTTGGCTTGAGTTTTTTCTTACCTATGTTTCTCTTCAACCACCTTTGAAGAAACAGATCCTCCCTGGCAGATGATCACTTACGTTAGTATTCACTATTCACGTAGGCAACCCCATGGTACGGAAGAGGTCTGTATGCATAAGAATATAACCAATGTAATTATACAGTGCATCTGGAAAGTATTCACAGCGCTTCACTTTCTCCATATTTTATTATGTTGCAGCCTTATTCCAAAATGGAATTAATTAATTTTTCCCCCTCAAAATTCTACACACAATACCGCATAATGACAATGTGAAAAAGGTTTGAGATTTTTGCAAATGTATTAAAAATAAAAAAACTACATAAGTATTCACAGCCTTTGCCATGAAGTTCAAAATTGAGCTCAGGTGCATCCTGTTTCCACTGATCATCCTTGAGATGATCCTACAGCTTAATTGGAGTACACCTGTGGTAAATTCAGTTGATTGGACATGATTTAGAAAGGCACACACCTGCCTATATAAGGTCCCACACTTGGCAGTGCATGTCTGAGCACAAACCAATCATGAAGTCAAAGGAATTGTCTGTAAACCTCCGAGACAGGATTGTCTCGAGGCACAAATCTGGAGGGTACAGAAAAATATCTTCTGCTTTGAAGGTCCCAATGAGCACAGTGGACTCCATCATCTGTAAACGGAAGAAGTTCAGAACCACCAGGATTCTTCCTAGAGCTGGGCGGCCATCTAAACTGAGTGATCAGGTGAGAAGGGCCCTAGTTAGGGAGGTGACCAAGAACTGGATAGTCACTCTGTCAGAGCTACAGCATTCCTCTGTGGGGAGAGGAGAACCTTCCAGAAGGACAACCATCTCTGCAGCAATCCACCAATCAGGCCTGTATGGGAGAGTGGCCAGACGGAAGCCACTCCTTAGTAAAAAGCACATGGCAGCCCACCTGGAGTTTACCAAAATGCACCTGATGGTCTCTCAAACCATGAGAAACAAAATGATCTGGTCTGATGAGACAAAGATTGAACTTTGGCGTGAATGCCAGGAGTCATGTTTGGAGGAAACCAGGCACCGCTCATCACCCGGCCAATACCATCCCTACAGTGAAGCATGGTGGTGGCAGCATCATGCTGTGGGGATGTTTTTCAGCGGCAGGAACTGGGAGACTAGTCAAGATAGAGGAAAAGATGAATGAAGAGACATCCTGAATGAAAACCTGCTCCAGAGCGCTCTTGACCTCAGCCTGGGGAGATGGTTCATCTTTCAGCAGGACAAACGACCCTAAACACACAGCCAAGATATAAAATAGACGTTATGGTAAAGAACTTATCATTGATAACGTGATTTCTCTTATGTCCACAGGTATCCACAGGATAACATTGGGATATGCCGGAGCGACAGCGGAAATGGCACCAAACGGTCACGAGCTTTCTGGCCTCCCAGGATGCATCGGGGCTTCACGATATAATCCTGCCCACTGACTCAGTCAAATCAGTTCTTTCCACAGCGATTAGGCAGGAGCATCAGGTAGAAACCTATTTAGGCGATAAGAACACACATGCACACCCTTCCATACAAGAGGGAAGAGGTTTAGTGATTGTCAAGATCCTCAAATCAGGTGCGTCAGGGTGGGACCCCTGTGGACATAAGAGAAAATCACATTATCAACGGTAACTTCTTACCATAACGTCTATTTCTCTGGCTGGGTCCACAGGTTATCCACAGGATAACATTGGGATTCCCAAAGCCAGTTTTAGTGGTGGGGACGCTCTTGATTACACAGGAGGACCTTTCGCTCGAAGTCTGCATCATGAGAGGCAAAAGTATCCAAGGCATAATGTCTGATGAATGTGTTTATGGAAGACCATGTGGCCGCCTTACAAATCTGTTCTGCTGAAGCACCATGTTGTGCTGCCCATGACGGACCTACCTTACGTGTAGAGTGAGCAGAGACATTAGCCGGAGTAGGGAGATCTGCATGCGAATAAGCTTCTTATATTACCATTCGGAGCCATCTTGCCAGCGTCTGTTTACTAGCAGGCCATCCTCTTCTATGAAATCCATAGAGGATGAAGAGAGTCTGTTTTTCTGATGGCACTAGTACGATCTATGTAGATTCTTAATGCTCGGACTACGTCCAGCGACGCTTCTCCCGCAGAAAGTCCCGATACCTGAAAAGATGGGACTACAATCTCTTCATTAAGGTGAAACTTTTAAACCACCATAGGAAGATAAAGCAGTTCTCAGAACTAGATCTGGTTATCTGGAAAAAAAAAAAAATACTTAGGAAAGGAGACTTACACGACAGCGCTCCTAAATCTGATACTCTTCTAGCTGAGGCCATTGCCAGTAGAAAGAGTACTTTAGCTGTTAACCATTTAAGATCTGCTCTCTTAAGTGATTCAAACGGAGGTCCCTGAAGGAATTTAAGAACTAGATTCAAATCCCAGGGAGCTGCAGGAGAAACAAATGGAGGTTGAATGTGTACAACTCCCTGAAAAAAAAAAAGTACGTACATCCTGTAAATCAGCAATCTTTCGCTGAAACCATATACAGTTAACACTGATACTTGAACTCTCAAGGAAGCTACTTTCAAACCCTTATCCAATCCTGCTTGAAGGAAATCCAAAATCCTGGATACTTTAAAAGATCTTGGATTTAAACTTTTTTCAGTACACCAATGAATATAGGCTTGCCATATTAGATGACAAACACGAGCTGAAGAAGGCTTTCTTGCTGTAAGCATAGTTTGGATTACTTATTTTGAAAATCCTCTAGCTTCTAAGATAGAGATTTCAACAGCCACGCCGTCAAAGACAGACGATCCAGATGGCTGTGACAACAAGTACCCTGCATTAGCAGATCTGGACGTTGAGGGAGCAGTATCGGTGCTTCCACGGACATTCTCAGTAGATCTGTGTACCAATGCCTTCTTGGCCAAGCTGGAGCTATTAGAATTATGGCTCCCTTTGCTTGCTTTATTTTTCTCACTACTCTGGGTAACAGAGATATTGGAGGGAACAGATACGCCAGATGAAATTTCCATTCTACTGACAGTGCGTCTACAAGGACTGCTCCGGGATCCTTTGTTCTTGATCCGTACCTCGGAACTTTGTTGTTTAGACGAGACGCCATGAGATCTATCTCCGGTAGACCCCATCTGTTCACTATCATCTGAAACACTTCTGGGTGTAATGCCCATTTGGTTTCCTGAATGGTGTGTCGACTGAGAAAATCCGCTTCCCAGTTCAGTACACCTGGGACAAATACTGCTGACAATGCTGGATGATGAAGTTCTGCCCATCTTAGAATGGGAGTTACTTCCTCCATCAATCTTTTGCTGTGAGTTCCTCCCTGATGATTGAGGTACGCTACTGCTGTTGCATTGTCTGAGCGAATCTGGACCGGTCTTCCTTGCAGACTGTCCTTTGCCTGAACTAGAGCCATATAAAATGGCCCTTATTTCTAACAAATTTATTGGCAGGCGACTTTCCCTTATGGTCCATTTTGCCTGGAACCAAAGGATTCCGAGTACCGCTCCCCAGCCTTGAAGACTGGCATCTGTTGTCAGGACTTGCCATTCTTTTATCCAAAAGGGTCTCCCCTTGTTTAAATGGTCTGTCTGTAGCCACCACGCTAGAGACCTTTTTACGTTTACTGGAAACTTTATCTGCTTTTTTATCGTCTGATGATTTCCGTTCCATTTGGTCAGAATAAGGTGCTGTAATGGTCTGGAGTGGAATTGCCCATATTCCACCATGCCAAAGGTTGATACCATCAGACCCAACAGTCGCATTGCTGCATGGACTGACATTGTCTGAGTGTGCAACACTTCCTGAGTCCTGACCTGCACCTTGACCATCTTTTTCTCTGGTAAGAAAACTCTCCGTAGACCTGAATCCAATATGGCCCCCAAATGAACCATCCGCTGTGATGAATTCAGAGACGACTTTTCCCAATTTATGAGCCACCCGTGTCTCTGTAAACAAACTACTGTCTGTTGAAGATGGCTCAAAAGTAACTCCTGCGAATGTGCTAGGATTAACAGGTCGTCGAGGTATGGGAATATCCTTATCCCCTGCTTGCGGAGATAAGCTGCCATAACCACCATCATTTTGGTAAACACCCTGGGTGCTGTTGCTAGCCCGAAGGGCAAGGCTTGGAACTGAAAATGTTCCTGGAGGATGGCAAACCTGAGGTAACACTGATGAAACAGTGCTATAGGCACATATAGGTAAGCATCTTGTATATCCAGAGATACCATGTAATCTCCCGGTTCCATAGCCAACATTATGGAGCGTAATGTCTCCATGTGGAACCTTGGAATCCAAATGTATTTGTTTAACATTCCGAGATTGAGAATTGGTCGAAATGACCCATTTGGCTTCTGAATCAAAAATAGGTTGGAGTAAAACCCCTGTCCCTTTTGTGATGGAGGTACTGGGACAATCACACCTGACTGCAGTAATTTTTGGACTGCTTCTTGCAGGGCATTGGCCTTCGACTCTATACGAGACGGGCTGGTGCAAAAAAAGTGTCACTGACCTGGGTTGGGGATGTTGTGGACTCGGGGGTTCTTCCGATGGTCGGGAAAAGGAACCACAGGTGGGTCGGAGCAGGGATGGTCGGATATAGGATTTCCTCATACAAGACTCTGATAGTTAGGTTTGGTAAAAGAATGCTGAGGAACTTTATTAAGGGAAGGGAGCAATACAGCGGCACATGAAAGAAAGTGAACTTGTGGGCAATGTCAAAAAGTTACTGGAGAATTCGTGAGCAATGATGAAAGACACTGAAGAATTTGTGAGCGATGTTTAAAGACACTGATGAATGAAGAACTTGTGAGCGATGGTAAATGACACTGAAGAATTGGTGAGCGGTGTTTTAAGGACACTGGTGAATGAAGAACTTGTGAGCGATGGTAAATGACACTGAAGAATTGGTGAGCGGTGTTTAAGGATACTGGTGAATTAAGAACTTGTGAGCGATGGTAAATGACACTGAAGAATTGGTGAGCGATGTTTAAGGACACTGGTGAACGCTGGAAGCACTAAAGTTGGTTCGGCCCGCAGGCCTTGCTGAATCCAGGGAGGGCTGGCAACTGCACTGCAGAGGAACACACTAGTTGCACGGATCACTGGAGACTGTGCTGCCGGAAGGCACCCTGAATGCTAGATGCACTGGAGTATAGCTGCTGGGAAACACACTGCGTACGGGAGCTCTGGCATCCACTACAGAAAAAAGACGATACTCAGGCGCCGAGGCTCTGCCCGGCATCCGGTTTTGAATCTCCCGCCTCTATTGGATTGGTGAAGCGGGTTCGTGACATCACCTGCTCCCCGCCCATGTGACGCCGGCTGTCATGGCGGCGCCCACGCTCCGGGGAACCGCCGGGAGCCGTGCCAGCCAGACGCCGGGACCCGAGGCCCGCCGGAGACGAGGACCGCCAAACGGACCAGCAGCCACGCAGGGGTAAGCGCGGCGGCCGCTGCCCCTGGCGTGTGACAGTACCCCCTCCTCCAGGAGTGGCCCATGGACACTTCCCGGGCTTTGTTGGATGTCTGGAATGGAAGATCCGCACCAGTTGGGGGGCCGTGACATCAGTAGCTTTGACCCAGCTCCTCTCCTCAGGGCCATAACCCTTCCATTCTACCAAGTACTGCAGATTCTTGTGAAGATAATGAGAGTCAAGAATAGCTTTAATTTCAAATTCCGTTCCGGCTTCAGTCTCTACAGAGGTTAGCCTAGGTGACTCTGAATGGAACCGATTTAAATAAGGGGACGAAGAAGAGAAACATGGAAGGAATTTGGTACCCGAAAGTGGGATGGCAAACCCAATTTGCAGACAACCGGGTTCAGAACTTGCAACACGGGATAAGGACCAATGTACCTCGGGGCAAACTTCATAGCGGGCACTCTTAAACGGAGATTGCGGGTAGAGAGCCATACTCTATCACCAACTTTGTATTGGGGAGCTGCCTGTCGCTTCCTATCCGCAAAGAATTTGTAGTGGCTGGAGATTTTCTTGAGGTTAACGTGAACCCTACTCCAGATATGACTGAAGTGCCGAAGAGTAGAAGCTGCAGCAGGAACATCTTCTGAAGGACAGACAGGTAATTTTGGAACTTGAGGATGGAATCCATAATTAATGAAGAATGGGGACTCACCAGTGGAAGAGTGGTACAAATGATTATGGGCAAACTCGGCCCAGGGCAACAGTTCCACCCAATCATCTTGCGAAGGAGAGAGATAAACGCGGAGAAAAGTCTCTAAATCTTGATTGACGCGTTCAGTTTGCCCATTGGTCTGAGGATGGTAGGCAGATAAAAAGTTAAGTTTTATTTGTAAGGCTGAACAGAGAGCCCTCCAGAATCTTGCAGTGAACTGCACCCCCCAATCAGAGACTATTTCCTGAGGTAACCCATGCAGGCGGAAGTGTTCACGAATAAATAAAGCCAATTTGGGAGCTGACGGTAACCCGGTCAAAGGAACAAAATGTGCCATCTTAGAAAAGCGGTCAATAATCACCCAGACGGTATTGTGACCCTTGGAGAGGGGCAGTTCGGTGACAAAGTCCATAGAGATATGGGTCCAAGGCCTCTTAGGAATGGACAGTGGATGAAGCAACCCTGCAGGAGGCAGACAAAGAATTTTGTGCTGAGCACATTGAGGACATGAGTTGATATAATCTTGTATGTCCTTTTTCATAGTGTCCCACCAGTATGACCTTCGTAGAAACTCCCACATCTTTTGAACTCCAGGATGACCGGAAAACTTGGAGGTATGAGCCCACTGCAACAACTTCGGTCGAAATTCAGCTGGTACAGACATTCTCCCAGGAGGAGGACCCAAAGCGGTGGGAGCTGCCGAAATAGAAACTGGACTGAGAATCAAAGCCTTTCCAACGGAGTTCTCCTCATCTGAAGCCGTCAAGGAACGAGATAAAGCATCAGCTTTGATGTTAAACGTCCCGGACCGGTACTTAATGACAAATGAGAATCGAGTAAAGAAGAGCGCCCATCTAGCTTGACGGGGATTCAAGCACTGGGCTGTCTTGAGATACAGCAAGTTCTTGTGATCGGTATAAATCGTAATTAGGTGTTTAGCACCTTCCAATAGATATCTCCATTCTTCCAGGGCAGATTTTATTGCCAAGAGTTCCTGGTCTCCGATGGTGTAGTTTCGTTCAGCAGGAGAGAACTTGCGAGAATGGAAACCACATGGATGTAACTTCCCGTCAGAGGAGTACTGTGAGAGCACGGCACCGATGCCGACCGAGGAAGCATCGACCTCCAAGAAGAATGGTTTTGAAAAATTTGGTTGCTGGAGTACCGGAACGGACATAAAGGCTGCTTTCAACTGGGCGAACGCTGCTACAGCTTCAGAAGACCAGTGACTTGGGTCAGACCCCTTTTTGGTTAGAGCAGTAATAGGTGCCACAATGGTAGAGAATCCCTTTATGAATTTCTGGTAGTAATTCGCAAAACCCAGAAATCTTTGTACCGCTTTCAAAGAAAGAGGCTGAGTCCAGTCCCGAATAGCAGTGAGTTTTTCCGGATCCATGCGAAGCTCCGTACCTGGGATGACGTAACCAAGAAATGGAATTGAAGGAACCTCAAAGGTACATTTGGAGATCTTACCGTAGAGATGATTCCTTCGTAGACGAAGAAGTGCCTCCTTGACCTGAATTCTATGCTCCGTGAGATTCTTAGAAAATATCAGAATGTCATCCAAGTATACCACTACACTTAGGTATAACATATCTCGGAAGATTTCATTCACAAAACCTTGGAAGACGGCAGGGGCATTACTGAGCCCAAACGGCATTACCAGATATTCGTAATGCCCGTCCCTGGTATTGAAGGTCGTCTTCCATTCGTCCCCCTGTCGAATACTAATCAAATTATAAGCTCCCCTTAAGTCGAGCTTCGTGAAGACATGGGCTCCGCGAACCCTATCAAATAGTTCCGTGATGAGCGGCAAAGGATATTTGTTCTTGATGGTGATCTCATTTAAGCCAAGGTAGTCAATGCATGGCCTCAACCCTCCATCCTTCTTCACAAAGAAGAAGCCTGCTCCCGCCGGGGAAGTAGAGGGGCGAATGAATCCTTTCTGCAGATTAGACTTGATATAGTCCGACATGGCTTGGGTCTCGGGCAATGACAAAGGATAAATGCGCCCCCAGGGTGGCATCTTCCCTGGGATGAGCTCAATGGGACAGTCCCAGGGTCTATGGGGTGGTAACTGATCGGCCGCCTGTTCCGAAAACACGTCTGCGAACTCCCGATAGGCCTCCGGAATGAGCTCCTCATCCGACTTGGAAGATACACGGAGCGGGTAGACAGGAGTGAGACAATTAGAATGACAGAATGAACTCCAAGATACTATTTGTGACGACTTCCAGTCGACGTGAGGGTTGTGTACTTTAAGCCAAGGAAGACCAAGAACCAGATCGTGAGGCATTTCCCGAATCACTAGGAACTCCAGATGTTCTTGATGTAGAGCTCCAACCTGCAGTTTGATTGGCACTGTGCGACTTGAAATAAGACCACTAGAAATTTGGGTACCATTGATGGCAGTCAGCGTAATAGGTCGTTCGACAGATTGTAACTGTAAACCCAATTCTTGAACGTAAGAAAGAGAAACAAAATTCCCTGCAGCCCCGGAGTCCAGCAGGGCCTTAACAGGTTTGGCTATAGACCCAGAAAACAGAGACACGGAGAGTAAACAGTCCACTGTCGGAGAAGGTTTAGATGTAACCCCTAACTCGACTCCTCCGGAACAAGCTAGGACTGCCCGTTTCCCGGACGGGACTTACAAAACTTGAGAAAGTGATCCGCAGCTCCACAGTAGAGGCAGAGTCTACCCTCACGACGACGCTGTCGTTCTTCCGGGGACAGCCGAGATCGATTAATTTGCATAGGTTCGTCTGGACTTGGGGTGATCGTTTGCTTAGTCGGGAGAGACCGGAATCTGGATCGTTCTGTCCGACTACGTTCACCACCTCATTCCTGCATACGAAGATCCACCTTTACACAGAGTGAGATCAACTCTAAGGAATCTGGCAAGTCCCTAGTGATCAGTTCGTCCTTTAGACGGTCAGAAAGCCAATTCCAGAAAGCGGCCCGGAGAGCATCATTATTCCAGCGCAGTTCCGAGGCTATGGTTTGGAAATGAATCACATACTGTCCCACTGAACGGAAGCCTTGTCGGACTCGGAGCAAATCCGAAGTAGCTGCGGTCGTTCTGCCGGGCTCATCGAAGATCCTACGGAATGACGTGATGAAGTTGGTGTAACTGGAAACCAACGGATCAGAACGCTCCCATAACGGAGACACCCAATCCAACGCTGAACCTTCAAGCAAGGAAATAATGTACGCCACCTTGGACCGATCTGTGGGGAAGTTGTGTGAGAGAAGTTCAAAATGTACCTCGCATTGGTTGAGAAAACCATGGCAATTCTTTGGATTCCCATTATAGCGAGAAGGAGTGGGAAGCTGAAGGCGTGACCTGGTTCAAGACAGGGATTGAACATTACTAGGGACAACCACAGGAGCGGGTACTGGAGCTGGAGCCGGGACTACTGAAGCCAGAGAAGCCTAAATTTGATCCAGCCGACCAGATAACTCCTGGGAGATACTGCATCACTTGGCTTTGTGCCGTCTCCTGATTTTGAACTCGGGAAACCAGATACTGGATGGCGCTTGCCTCTGGGTTCCGATCCCTTGGGTCCATGGGGCCTGAGTATACGGTCACTGACCTGGGTTGGGGATGTTGTGGACTCGGGGGTTCTTCCGATGGTCGGGAAAAGGAACCACAGGTGGGTCGGAGCAGGGATGGTCGGATATAGGATTTCCTCATACAAGACTCTGATAGTTAGGTTTGGTAAAAGAATGCTGAGGAACTTTATTAAGGGAAGGGAGCAATACAGCGGCACATGAAAGAAAGTGAACTTGTGGGCAATGTCAAAAAGTTACTGGAGAATTCGTGAGCAATGATGAAAGACACTGAAGAATTTGTGAGCGATGTTTAAAGACACTGATGAATGAAGAACTTGTGAGCGATGGTAAATGACACTGAAGAATTTGTGAGCGATGTTTAAAGACACTGAGGAATGAAGAACTTGTGAGCGATGATGAAAGACACTGAAGAATTTGTGAGCGGTGTTTAAGGACACTGATGAATGAAGAACTTGTGAGCGATGGTAAATGACACTGAAGAATTGGTGAGCGGTGTTTAAGGACACTGGTGAACGCTGGAAGCACTAAAGTTGGTTCGGCCCGCAGGCCTTGCTGAATCCAGGGAGGGCTGGCAACTGCACTGCAGAGGAACACACTAGTTGCTCGGATCACTGGAGACTGTGCTGCCGGAAGGCACCCTGAATGCTAGATGCACTGGAGTATAGCTGCTGGGAAACACACTGCGTACGGGAGCTCTGGCATCCACTACAGAAAAGAGACGATACTCAGGCGCCGAGGCTCTGCCTGGCGTCCGGTTTTGAATCTCCCGCCTCTATTGGATTGTTGAAGCGGGTTCATGACATCACCTGCTCCCCGCCCACGTGACGCCGGCTGTCATGGCGGAGCCCATGCTCCGGGGAACCGCCGGGAGCCGCGCCAGCCAGACGCCAGGACCAGAGGACCGCCGGAGACGAGGACCGCCAAACGGACCAGCAGCCACGCAGGGGTAAGCGCGGCGGCCGCTGCCCCTGGCATGTGACAAAAAGACTTCGAGGAGGCTGCCTCCAGAATGGGAACCCTTACCCCTGAGATACCACCTTCTGCACCCAAGCATCTGTTGTCGACTGTTGCCATATGTGTGCAAAATGAGGGAGTCGGCCCCCAACCCTGGAGTCCTCCAGGCGGAAGCCCGTCTATTCAGGCTGATGGTTTCTGTTCAGGCTTGGAAGCTGGCTTTCTACTAGCCCAATGCTTCCTACCCCTGGCCGATCTATTGGACTGGGGTTGCTTAGACTCCTCTTTAGCTTTCGCTTTGCCTTGCCATCGAAATGGCCGAAACTTTGAACCCTTAGTCTTAGGGTTATAACTAGCCGGAAATCTGACCTTCTTCGATTCAGCTTCCGATTCTAGAATATCAGACAATTGTTTTCCAAACAATATATTACCAATGAAAGGCAATGCTTCCAATTCTTTCTTGGATTCAGCATCTGCTTTCCAGGTACGTAGCCAAACTGCTCTACGGGCGGCTACTGTCAAGGCTGATGCTTTAGAAGCAATCGTACCCATATCAATTGCTGCTTCTTCCAAATATTGGGCAGCTTGTCTTAAACAGCTCAAATTATACTCTTGCTCCCTATTAGGAGGAGAGAGGCCATTCTCTAGTTCCTCTATCCATTCGCCCATTGCCTTTGCTATCCAGGCCGAAGCCATAGCAGGTCTTACCACTGCTCCTGAGAGAGAAAATATATTTTTCAAGAAGCTATCTACCCTTCTGTCTGTGACATCATTTAATGAGGTAGATGACAGTGGTAAAGCAGATTTATGCACAAGTCGCAGCACATGTGCATCTACTGTCGTAGGAACTTCTCTTATTGAACAATCCGCAGCTGGAAATGGATAATAAGAATCCAATTTTTTTCGGAATCTTATACTTTTTACTGGGCATCGCCCAAGATTCTTCCATCATTTCCGTCAGTTCATCTGACACTGGGAATTCAGTTTTAACGGTCTTTGTTCGTTTAAACACAGGTGCTTTAGATTTTGACACTGTTTTGGCCGATTCCTCCAAAGAGAGAACAGCCTTTATAGCATCAATAAGTTCAGCTACATCCTCTGAACTAAAACTCTGCGACTGATCATCATACGGAGTATTTGAATATACTGTATCATCAGCTGTTGTATCATCTTGTGTAGTCTGCCACATAGACGCATCTGTCTTAGTCTTACCTGTCCCTTGTAGAGGCTACTGGAACCAACCCGTAGGAAGGGAGCTGCATGTATGGGTTAATAGTGCAACCTAACCCTTGGGGTGGTGCTGCCGGAGTTAACCTGTCCGCTATTGAAGACAAAGTCTGTGCGAACATATTCCATGGTGGCTCTGCTGGTTGTTGAACTAATTCCTGTTTCTTGCTTTGCTGAAAAGCAAAACAGTTTGCACACAACCCCTCATAAGTGACCAACTGGCCTATACCAATTAACCCTGTTTTACAAGATAAACATGTTAGGGATGTAGGAGTGCCTGATAAATTCTCCTCGTCACTTTTGCAGTTCACAAACATGGTAATATTCTGTTTTAGGACTACACAATTTGTGACTGAAAATCACCTATATATAGAAGGGAGATCAATCTGACCACAACCGTGCACCTGAATTGAGGTTCAGAACAGGACTGACGACATAAAAAGGTCAGCACACATACTAGCAGTCAGTCATATGTCAAGGCATTAAACATTGTCATATGAGAATACAACCACCATAACAACTTACAAGTAATTAGGAAAATTGTATTTCTGTCTTTAACTGGTTTTTTTCAAACATCACATGCAGAAACAGTAATATACAGGTCTCATATGCAATATGTACTAAAATTAACAATTCATACTAACAAGTAGAGAGAATGTTTAGTACTGTATACTCTTCCTCCATAGAGCGGGATACAGGGAGACTCACCACACTTCCATATCCAACAAATACGCTCGCAAGACGCTGAGTGGATTCAGCCGCTACTAGTGTACACTGCCGTTCTGATAACTGATGCAAGACACGGACGCTCACCAACGGACACGGACGCTCAGTGAAATGCCACGTGTATGCAGACACGAAGGCCTGCGACTCGGTCCGGCAATCTCTAGTGTACAAACCACGGCATCTAAGCTGCGACCGAGTACCCTCGTGGTAGCATCTGAGACGTGTCACAACTGAGGGCTGGTGCTGACCAGGGGGAAGCCTCAGTTGTAGGGGATGAGGTATATATGTGTACCTGGGAGGCAGTACAGGGTTCTTGGACATGCAGGGAACCTTTAGAACAAATGCCCGAAGGCGTGACCACGACAACAAGGGAAAGTTCAAAGGTTTTATTAAACACAGTTCAGAGGAATACTGATGACTTGGTACTGGTAATAGGAAACACAGTTCAGAGAAATACTTGGGATCGATGACGGAACACCGATGGTTACTTTGGGATCGTTGGTAAGCTTTGAGTGAAGCTGGGGTTCGCAGATAGAAATGCACTATTGTACTTAGAAGCACAGGTGAAGCATGAAGTGATGCTGGGGATCGCTGGAGAGCTGTAGAAGAATCTGGAGAATGGCTGCTGGAAAGCCGGAGTTCAGACACAGGTGAATCAGGGTAGACTGTAGAGGGTTAATCACTGGAGTGTCGGGTTACACTGCAGAGTGTAATCACCAGGGAGTCAGGCTGTACTGCAGAGAAAGTCCATGGGAGAACTGCACACTGGAATCACTGAAGACAATTGAAGCACTGACATCTTTCCACCCCAGGAACAGGATATTTATACCTGCTGGGAAGCAGGGATTGGCTGGCTGATTAACCAGAGACCAGAGTGCAGCTGCTGTGTAATCAGGCTAAGAGCAGAGTGCAGCTGATAGGCTGAAAGGTAACATGTGATTAGGAAAACATGGCTGCGCCCATGGTAGCTTTTGGAGGGAAAGATTGTTTGCAACTTGAATGTGAGCTTTAACCATGAAGCTGCCAGAATCACAGTAAAGAGATTTGAGACAATGAGATGCAGATGGAATCCAGGCTTGGAACACTGGGACAGTCTCAGGAGGCATTTGGAAGGTAAATACTGATAAGGAATTACCTAGATCGTGACAGCACCCCCTCCTTTAGGAGTGGCCCCAGGGCACTTCTTATAAGTTCTTTACCTGAACAAATGGAAGGATCTAGATTGAATCTTGATGAACTTGAACTGGCTGGGACCAGAGGAGACTGTACCGGATCTATGGACGAGACCAAATTAAGTCCAGACAACCTTGAACCGGTTGAGACCGGCGGGGACTTTAGACCGACGGATAGGACCGGATTAGATCCAAAGGTATTGGAATCGGCTGGAACCGAAGGAGGCTGATCTGGACAGACGGATGGGACCGGATTGGGTCCAGAAAAGCTTGAACCGGCTGGGACCGGAGGAGTCTTCGGATTGACGGTTGAATCAGCTGGAACTGAAGGAGTCTTTGGACCTACGGATGGAACCGGATTGGGTCCAGAGATATCGGAATCGACTGGAACCGAAGGAATCTTCAGACAGACGGATGGAACCGGATTGAGTCTAAAGACAGTTGAATCAGCTGGAACTGAAGGAGTCAGAATCCGGTTAGAACCGGAATGAGTGGTATCCGAGTGTTCAGTTAGACCATCCTGGACCTGGTCCATGCTGGATGCCAACAGGGTGGTGCTCTCTGAAGACGGCAAACAGGAGTTCATAACTGCATCTGTAGCACAAAAATTTCCATCTGGGAACTTGGCTCTGGATACTTCCCTTGGGACTGAAACTTTGGTAACCCCTCCTGGGGTTGATGAATCAGACACCTCTCTCAGGGTTGTTTTCTCCAGCACCCCTCCTGGGGTTGACAGATCAGAAACTCCTTTTTGAGAAGACTCATATGCCCCTACTAGAGCTTGAACATTGGATACCCCTCCTAGGGCTGTAGACACAGACGCCCCTCCTTGGGCTGAGTAAAGAGCATCATCATTTCAGGAAAGTTCGGACGCTAGGATCTGGTACTGTACCAGATATTTACCGACTGTTCGTGTCCCCTGACGTAGCCGGAGGATATCAGAGGAGGCAGAGGTCACACGACCTGGTTCATCAAAGATGCACCTGAAGGTTGCCACGAAATCTGCATATGAAGAGAGCAGGGCATCAGACTTCTCCCATAGAGGTGATACCCAATCGAGGGCGGAGCCACTGAGGAGGGAGATGATGTAAGCAACCTTGGTGTGGTCAGTTGGGAAACTGCCAGGCTGTAACTCAAAATATATCTCACACTGATTTAGGAAACCCCGACAGGCTTTTGGGGAACCATCAAACTTTTTAGGTGTCGGTAAATGGAGACAAGGAGCAGAAACGGGAATGGTGGGTGGGGATACCACCAAAGGTACTGCAGTCGGCACACTGGACGCCCCTGAACAACGGAGGGAAACTTGTATTCCATCCAGCCGAGAGGAGAGGTCCTGGAGACAGCGGATCACATGGCCCTGTGCAGTCTCCTGACGTTCAAGGCAGGCTGCAAGTTCTTGCATCGGCCTGGTCGCTTGGACCTGGTCTCCGGCCGGATCCATTAGGTCAGTGCTTACTGTCACAACTGAGGGCTGGTGCTGACCAGGGGGAAGCCTCAGTTGTAGGGGCTGAGGTATATGTGTACCTGGGAGGCAGTACAGGGTTCTTGGACATGCAGGGAACCTTTAGAACAAATGCCCGAAGGCGTGACCATGACAACAAAGGAAAGTTCAAAGGTTTTATTAAACACAATTCAGAGGAATACTGATGACTTGGTACTGGTAATAGGAAACACAGTTCAGAGAAATACTTGGGATCGATGACGGAACACCGATGGTGACTTGGAATCGATGACGGAACACCGATGGTTACTTTGGGATCGTTGGTAAGCTTTGAGTGAAGCTGGGGTTCGCAGATAGAAATGCACTATTGTACTTAGAAGCACAGGTGAAGCATGAAGTGATGCTGGGGATCGCTGGAGAGCTGTAGAAGAATCTGGAGAATGGCTGCTGGAAAGCCGGAGTTCAGACACAGGTGAATCAGGGTAGACTGTAGAGGGTTAATCACTGGAGTGTCGGGTTACACTGCAGAGTATAATCACCAGGGAGTCAGGCTGTACTGCAGAGAAAGTCCATGGGAGAACTGCACACTGGAATCACTGAAGACAATTGAAGCACTGACATCTTTCCACCCCAGGAACAGGATATTTATACCTGCTGGGAAGCAGAGATTGGCTGGCTGATTAACCAGAGACCAGAGTGCAGCTGCTGTGTAATCAGGCTGAGAACAGAGTGCAGCTGATAGGCTGAAAGGTAACATGTGATTAGGAAAACATGGCTGCGCCCATGGTAGCTTTTGGAGGGAAATATTGTTTGTAACTTGAATGTGAGCTTTAACCATGAAGCTGCCAGAATCACAGTAAAGAGATTTGAGACAATGAGATGCAGCGTGCTGCACACAGACAGTGCAGATGGAATCCAGGCTTGGAACACTGGGACAGTCTCAGGAGGCATTTGGAAGGTAAATACTGATAAGGAATTACCTAGATCGTGACAAGACGGAAGGGAGGTCATTCAGTTCATGGGACGGGAGACGCGCGGAAACTGGTCATGAACTTGGGGGAGGGGCGGCCAGGAAAGCGTCTAATTCCCCCCTTTGACTTAAACTTTAAGGATCTCGGCCTCAACCTAGTCCTGGCTCCTATGATCCCTAGAGCATAGCGCTGTCGCACCAGAGAGTGTTCAGCGCATCAACACACTGTTTGTAGTCTCCACCAATACAGTGTAGCTGTGTCCGGACCCCCTAGTAAGGAAATCCATATAGACTTACCCCCCCCATGCTCCTGCCACACCCTGGTTACGTCTGCTGGACCGGCTAGAACAGAGGTTCTCAAACTCGGTCCTCGGAAGCCCACACAGTGCATGTTTTGCAGGTCTCCTCACAGAATCGCAAGTGAAATAATTAGCTCCACCTTTGGACCTTTTAAAATGTGTCAGTGAGTAATTAATACACCTGTGCACCTGCTGGGTTACCTGCAAAACATGCACTGTGTGGGCTCCCGAGGACAGAGTTTGAGAACCTCTGTGCTAGAACATCCGACACAGACGCCAGTCGAGACAGCACTGTACCGCGAAGGTAAGCGAACCGGTGGGGAGTTGTTGGAGCGACTCTTTCTAATATGCATTTGAGACGCTGTTAAGAAAAAAAAGTCACTCAAAAAACCATAGTAAGACTATAAAAATAAAATAAAAGCTTCAGGCTGCTATTACAGCAGCCCTGTGACCATGGTCCGGCTCCTGCCGCACCAAACAAAAAACTGATTTGACTGAGTCAGTGGGCGGGATTATATGGTGAAGCCCCGATGGATCCTGGGAGGCCAGAAAGCTCATGACCGTTTGGTGCCATTTCCGCTGTCGCTCCGGCATATCCCAATGTTATCCTGTGGATACCTGTGGACATAAGAGAAATCACGTTATCAATGGTAAGTTCTTACCATAACGTCTATTTTATATCTTTTATCCTGTGGATAACCTGTGGACCCAGCCAGAGAAAGTAGTGGCTTCAGGACAACTCTGTAAATGTCCTTGAGTGGCCCAGACATGAATAATAGTGAATCCAACTAAACATCTCTGTAGACATCTGAAAATGGCTGTGCACCGACGCTTCCCACCCAACCTGGTGGAGCCTGAGAGGCGCTGCAAAGAGGAATGGGCGAAACTGCCCAAAGATAGGTGTGCCAAGCTTATTGCATCATATTTAAAAAGACTTGAGGCTGTAATTGCTGCCAAAGGTGCACCAACAAAGTATTGACCAAAGGCTGTGAATACTTATGTACATGTGATTTCTTCCTTTTTTATTTTTAATAAATTTGCAAAACTCTCAAAAACTTTTTCACGTTGTCATTATGGGGTATTGTGTGTGTAGAATTTTGAGGGGGAAAAAAATGAATTTATTCCATTTAGGAATAATGCTGTAACATAACATAATGTGGAAAAAGTGAAGCGTTGTGACTACTTCCCGGATGCACTGTATAACAGAGGTTTTTACCGAACTGTCTTAATGAAGGTTATTGTGCCTCAACCCCTGTGTCTCTACAACGGTCTCATCCCCTGTGCCTCTCCCCAGTCTCAGCGCACCCCCGGTCTCTGCAGCAGCCTTCGCCCCACCACGTCTCTGCAGGATCAACAACCCCCCCATGTCTTCCGGTAGCATCATCTCCTTGCCATCCTGTCTCTGTATAGCATTAGCTTTCCCCCTCGTATCTGAAGTAGCAGCTCCCCCCCCCCCCCATTTGTCTCTATATAGTATCTGTGACACCCCCCCCCCCACCATGAGTCTTCAAACTCAGCAGCCCCTTACATCTCTGTATAGTATCAGCATTCCTCCTCGTGTCTGCAGCAGCAACTCCCCCCATGTCTCTGTATAGCATCAGCTTCCCCCCCCCCTCTTGTATAAGCAGCAGCAACAGCCCTCTTCCCCCTGCATCTCTGTATAATATTAGACTCAAACAACCCCCCCATCTGCAGTTGCTTCATTTACCCAATTTCTTCTTACAGCTCCTCAAGTCTATATTCGCAGTGCAGAATACAAAGAAACTTTATTGGTCCAGATCACAGTGATACCAGTGAGGGGGCTTTCCGGCAGCATGGAGGCGGGACCAGGCCACAGTCTGAGCGGGACAGCAGCAGCCGCAACATAAAGTACGGCAGGTAGCACCGGAGTGGAAGTTGAATCTGCGGACGCTTATTGACAGAGGATGGGCCGGGAAACTGGGGACAATAGAGGAGAGGTTCCCCGTTCAGTGCTGGGGTCTGGCCCCATTGTCTCTGGCAGTTCTGCCACTGAAATGACGTGGTTACTGTAGTGGTGCCATCTGCAAAGAGAACCAACAGGACATCATTTAACTTTTCTTCCGGCTTTTTGAATAAACTCTGCCTACCTTGCTTAGTTCAAAAGGTTCCCTAGTCACCCCAACAATCCTTGGGGGGTGGGGAAAAAAATATAATATATATATATATATATATATATATATATATATATATATATATATATATATACACACACATACATACATACATACATACATACACACACACACACACACACACACACACACACACATACATATACATACACACACACGTTATGGTAAGAACTTACCGTTGATAACGTGATTTCTCTTATGTCCACAGGATAACATTGCGATATGCCGGAGCAGAAATGGCACCAACACGGTCACAAGCTTTCTGGCCTCCCAGGATGCATCGGGGCTTCACAATATATAGTCCCGCCCACTGACTCAGTCAGATCAGTTCTTTCCACAGCGATTTAGGCAGGAGCATCAGGTAGAGACCTGTTTAGGCGATAAGAACACACATGCACACCCTTCCATACAAGAAGGAAGAGGTTTAGTGATTGTCTAGATCCTCAAATCAGGTGCGTCAGGGTGGGATCCCTGTGGATACCTGTGGACATAAGAGAAATCACGTTATCAACGGTAAGTTCTTACCATAACGTCTATTTCTCTGGCTGGGTCCACAGGATTATCCACAGGATAACATTGGGATTCCCAGAGCCAATTTTAGTGGTGGGGATGCTCCTGATTACACAGGAGGACCTTTCGCCCGAAGTCTGCGTCATGAGTAGTGATGAGCGGGTTCGGTTTCTCGGAAACCGAACCCCCCTGAACTTCACCCTTTTTACAGGGGTCCGAGCCATACTCGGATTCTCCCGTATGGCTCGGTTAACCCGAGCGCGCCCGAACGTCATCATCCCGCTGTCGGATTCTCGCGAGATTCGGATTCTATATAAGCAGCCGCGCGTCGCCGCCATTTTCACTCGTGCATTGGAAATGTTAGGGAGAGGACGTGGCTGGCGTCCTCTCCGTTTATGTTGATGCATTGCAAATATTTTGTGCTTGCTTATTACTTAATTGTGGGGACTGAGCAGCAGCTGTATATAGGAGGAGTACAGTGCGGAGTTTTGCCGACAGTGAACACCAGTAATACGTTGTATGCCTGAAAAACACTCCATATCTGTGCACAGTGTGCTGCATATATCTGTGCTTACACTGCTTAATTGTGGGGACTGGGGAGCAGCTGTATTATATAGCAGGAGTACAGTGCAGAGTTTTGCTGACAGTGACCACCAGTATACGTTGTCTGCCTGAAAAACACTCCATATCTGTGCTCAGTGTGCTGCTTTATTGTGGGGACTGGGGACCACCAGTATAATATTATATAGGAGGAGTACAGTGCAGAGTTTTGCTGACCAGTGACCACCAGTATATAATATATAGCATTACGGTACAGTAGGCCACTGCTGTACCTACCTCTGTGTCGTCATTAAGTATACTATCCATCTACATTCTATACTTGTGGTGCATTTTAGTTTTGCAGTTTGCTGACACAGTGACCACCAGTATACTATATATAGCAGTACGGTACGGAAGGCCACTGCTGTACCTACCTCTGTGTCGTCATTAAGTATACTATCCATCTACATTCTATACCTGTGGTGCATTTTAGTTTTGCAGTTTGCTGAAACAGTGACCACCAGTATACTATATATAGCAGTACGGTACGGAAGGCCACTGCTCTACCTACCTCTGTGTCTTCAAGTATACTATCCATCCATACCTGTGGTGCATTTCAGTTGTGCGCAGTATATATAGTAGTAGGCCATTGCTATTGATACTGGCATATAATTCCACACATTACAAAATGGAGAACAAAAATGTGGAGGTTAAAATAGGGAAAGATCAAGATCCACTTCCACCTCGTGCTGAAGCTGCTGCCACTAGTCATGGCCGAGACGATGAAATGCCATCAACGTCGTCTGCCAAGGCCGATGCCCAATGTCATAGTAGAGAGCATGTAAAATCCAAAAAACAAAAGTTCAGTAAAATGACCCAAAAATCAAAATTGAAAGCATCTGATGAGAAGCGTAAACTTGCCAATATGCCATTTACGACACGGAGTGGCAAGGAACGGCTGAGGCCCTGGCCTATGTTCATGGCTAGTGCTTCTAGCCATGAACTAGTGCTAGTTCATGAGGATGGAAGCACTCATCCTCTCGCTAGAAAAATTAAAAGATTTAAGCTGGCAAAAGCACAGCAAAGAACTGTGCGTTCTTCTAAATCTCAAATCCCCAAGGAGAGTCCAATTGTGTCGGTTGCGATGCCTGACCTTCCCAACACTGGACGGGAAGAGCTTGCGCCTTCCAGCATTTGCACACCCCCTGCAAGTGCTGGAAGGAGCACCCACAGTCCAGTTCCTGATAGTCAAATTGAAGATGTCACTGTTGAAGTACACCAGGATGAGGACATGGGTTTTGCTGGCGCTGGGGAGGAAATGGACAAGGAGGATTCTGATGGTGAGGTGGTTTGTTTAAGTCAGGCACCCGGGGAGACACCTGTTGTCCGTGGGACAAATATGGCCATTGACATGCCTGGTCAAAATACAAAAAAAAAAAAAAATCAGCTCTTCGGTGTGGAATTATTTCAACACAAATGCGGACAACAGGTGTCAAGCCGTGTGTTGCCTTTGTCAAGCTGTAATAAGTAGGGGTAAGGACGTTAACCACCTCGGAACATCCTCCCTTATACGTCACCTGCAGCGCCTGCAGCGCATTCATCATAAGTCAGTGACAAGTTCAAAAACTTTGGGTGACAGTGGAAGCAGTCCACTGACCACTAAATCCCTTCCTCTTGTAACCAAGCTCCTGCAAACCACACCACCAACTCCCTCAGTGTCAATTTCCTCCTTACCCAGGAAAGCCAATAGTCCTGTAGGCCATGTCACTGGCAAGTCTGACGAGTCCTCTCCTGCCTGGGATTCCTCCGATGCATCCTTGAGTGTAACGCCTACTGCTGCTGGCGCTGCTGTTGTAGCTGCTGGGAGTCGATCGTCATCCCAGAGGTGAAGTCGGAAGACCACTTGTACTACTTCCAGTAAGCAATTGACTGTCCAACAGTCCTTTGCGAGGAAGATGAAATATCACAGCAGTCATCCTGCTGCAAAGCAGATAACTCAGGCCTTGGCAGCCTGGGCAGTGAGAAACGTGGTTCCGGTATCCACCGTTAATTCAGAGGCAACTAGAGACTTGATTGAGGTACTGTGTCCCCGGTACCAAATACCATCTAGGTTCCATTTCTCTAGGCAGGCGATACCGAAAATGTACACAGACCTCAGAAAAAGAGTCACCAGTGTCCTAAAAAATGCAGTTGTACCCAATGTCCACTTAACCACGGACATGTGGACAAGTGGAGCAGGGCAGACTCTGGACTATATGACTGTGACAGCCCACTGGGTAGATGTATTGCCTCCCGCAGCAAGAACAGCAGCGGCGGCACCAGTAGCAGCATCTCGCAAACGCCAACTCGTTCCTAGGCAGGCTACGCTTTGTATCACCGCTTTACAGAAGAGGCACACAGCTGACAACCTCTTACGGAAACTGAGGAAGATCATCGCAGAATGGCTTACCCCAATTGGACTCTCCTGGGGATTTGTGACATCGGACAACGCCAGCAATATTGTGCGTGCATTACATCTGGGCAAATTCCAGCACGTCCCATGTTTTGCACATACATTGAATTTGGTGATGCGGAATTATTTAAAAAACGAGAGGGGCGTGCAAGAGATGCTGTCGGTGGCCCGAAGAATTGCGGGCCACTTTCGGCATTCAGCCACCGCGTACAGAAGACTAGAGCACCACCAAACAGTCCTGAACCTGCCCTGCCATCATCTGAAGCAAGAGGTGGTAACGAGGTGGAATTCAACCCTCTATATGCTTCAGAGGATGGAGGAGCAGCAAAAGGCCATTCAAGCCTATACATCTGCCCAAGATATAGGCAAAGGAGGGG
This sequence comes from Pseudophryne corroboree, assembly GCF_028390025.1. Classification (NCBI taxonomy): domain Eukaryota; kingdom Metazoa; phylum Chordata; class Amphibia; order Anura; family Myobatrachidae; genus Pseudophryne; species Pseudophryne corroboree. Next base: position 382,152,653 of record NC_086450.1, on the reverse strand, counting down.
GAATGCACATGACTCAAGCGCAGTGGAGAATGATTTCAACGTTGTGCAAGTTTCTGCAACCCTTTGAACTTGCCACACGTGAAGTCAGTTCAGACACTGCCAGCCTGAGTCAGGTCATTCCCCTCATCAGGCTTTTGCAGAAGAAGCTGGAGACATTGAAGGAAGAGCTAAAACAGAACGATTCCGCTAGGCATGTGGGACTTGTGGATGGAGCCCTTAATTCGCTTAACCAGGATTCACGGGTGGTCAATCTGTTGAAATCAGAGCACTACATTTTGGCCACCATGCTCGATCCTAGATTTAAAACCTACGTTGTATCTCTCTTTCCGGCAGACACAAGTCTGCAGAGGTTCAAAAACCTGCTGGTGAAAAAAATTGTCGAGTCAAGCGGAACGTGACCCGTCAACATCTCCTCCTTCACATTCTCCCGCAACTGGGGGTGCAAGGAAAAGGATAAGAATTCCGAGCCCACCCGCTGGCGGTGATGCAGGGCAGTCTGGAGCGAGTGCTGACATCTGGTCCGGACTGAAGGACCTGCCAACGATTACTGACATGTCGTCTACTGTCACTGCATATGATTCTCTCACCATTGAAAGAATGGTGAAGGATTATATGAGTGACCGCATCCAAGTAGGCACGTCAGACAGTCCGTACGTATACTGGCAGGAAAAAGAGGCGATTTGGAGGCCCTTGCACAAACTCGCTTTATTCTACCTAAGTTGCCCTCCCTCCAGTGTGTACTCCGAAAGAGTGTTTAGTGCAGCCGCTCACCTTGTCAGCAACCGGCGTACGAGGTTACTTCCAGAAAATGTGGAGAAGATGATGTTCATCAAAATGAATTATAATCAATTCCTCCGTGGAGACATTCACCAGCAATTGCCTCCAGAAAGTACACAGGGATCTGAGATGGTGGATTCCAGTGAGGACGAATTAATAATCTGTGAGGAGGGGGATGTACATAGTGAAAAGGGTGAGGAATCGGAGGATGATGATGAGGAGGACATCTTGCCTCTGTAGAGCCAGTTTGTGCAAGGACAGATTGATTGCTTCTTTTTTGGTGGGGGCCCAAACCAACCAGTCATTTCAGTCACAGTCGTGTGGCAGACCCTGTCGCTGAAATGATGGGTTCGTTAAAGTGTACATGTCCTGTTTATACAACATAAGGGTGGGTGGGAGGGCCCAAGGACAATTCCATCTTGCACCTCTTTTTTCTTTCCTTTTTCTTTGCATCATGTGCTGTTTGGGGACAATTTTTTTGAAGTGCCATCCTGTCTGACACTGCAGTGCCACTCCTAGATGGGCCAGGTGTTTGTGTCGGCCACTTGTGTCGCTTAGCTTAGCCAACCAGCGACCTCGGTGCAAATTTTAGGACTAAAAATAATATTGTGAGGTGTTCAGAATAGACTGAAAATGAGTGGAAATTATGGTTATTGAGGTTAACAATACTATGGGATCAAAATGACCCCCAAATTCTATGATTTAAGCTGTTTTTTAGGGTTTTTTGAAAAAAACACCCGAATCCAAAACACACCCGAATCCGACAAAAAATTTTCGGTAAGGTTTTGTCAAAACGCGTCCGAATCCAAAACACGGCCGCGGAACCAAATCCAAAACCAAAACACAAAACCCGAAAAATGTCCGGTGCACATCACTAGTCATGAGAGGCAAAAGTATCCAAGGCATAATGTCTAATAAATGTGTTTATGGAAGACCATGTGGCTGCCTTACATATCCGTTCTGCTGAAGCACCCTGTTGTGCTGCCCATGAAGGACCTACCTTACGTGTAGAGTGAGCAGAGACATTAGCCGGAGTAGGGAGATCTGCATGAGAATAAGCTTCTGATATTACCATTCGGAGCCATCTTGCCAGCGTCTGTTTGCTAGCAGGCCATCCTCTTTTATGAAATCCGTAGCGGATGAAGAGAGAATCTGTTTTTCTGATGGCACTAGTACGATCTATGTAGATTCTTAATGCTCGGACTACGTCCATCGACGCTTCTCCCGCAGAAAGTCCCGATACCAGAAAAGCTGGGACTACAATCTCTTAATTAAGGTGAAACTTTGAAACCACCTTTGGAAGATAACCAGATCTCGTTCTGAGAACTGCTCTGTCTGGAAAAAAAAAAAACATTTAGGAAAGGAGAGACTTACACGATAACACTCCTAAATCTGACACTCTTCTGGCTGACGCCATTGCCAGTAAAAAAAGCACTTTAGCCGTTAGCCATTTAAGATCTGCTCTCTTAAGCGGTTCAAACGGAGGACCCTGGAGGAATTTAAGAACTAAAATTCAAATCCCAGGGAGCTGCAGGAGGAGCAAATGGAGGTTGAATATGTATCACTCCCTGAAAGTACGTACATCCTGTAAATCAGCAATCTTATGCTGAAACCATACAGTTAAACGCCGATACTTGAACTCTCAAGGAAGCTACTTTCAACCCTTTATCCAATCCTGCTTGAAGGAAATCCAAAATCCTGGATAGTTTAAAAGATCTTGGATTCAAACTTTTCTCAGTACACCAATAAATATAGGCTTGCCATATTCTATGATACACACGAGCTGAAGAAGGCTTTCTTGCTCTAAGCATAGTCTGGATTACTTGTTTTGAAAATCCTCTAGCTTCTAAGATAGAGGTTACAACAGCCACGCCGTCAAAGACAGACGATCCAGATGACTGTGACAACAGGGACCCTGCATTAGCAGATCTGGACGTTGAGGGAGCAACATCGGTGCTTCCATGGACATTCTCAGTAGATCTGTGTACCAATGCCTTCTTGGCCAAGCTGGAGCTATTAGAATTATTGCTCCCTTTGCTCGCTTTATTTTTCTCACTACTCTGGGTAACAGATATTGGAGGGAACAGATACGTCAGATGAAATTTCCATTCTACTGACAGTGCGTCTACAAGGAGCGCTCCGGGATCCTTTGTTCTCGATCCGTACCTTGGAACTCTGTTTAGACGAGATGCCATGAGGTCTATCTCTGGTAGACCCCATCTGTTCACTATCATCTGAAACACTTCTGGGTGTAATGACCATTCGGTTTCCTGAATGGTGTGTCGACTGAGAAAATCCGCTTCCCAGTTCAGTACACCTGGGACAAATACTGCCGACAATGCTGGGAGATGGAGTTCTGCCCATCTTAGAATGGGAGTTACTTCCTCCATCAGTCTCTTGCTGTGAATTCCTCCTTGATGATTGAGGTACGCTACTGCTGTCGCATTGTCTGAGCGAATCTGGACTGGTCTTCCTTGCAGACTGTGCTTTGCCTGAACTAGAGCCATATAAATGGCCCTTATTTCCCACAGATTTATTGGCAGGCGACTTTCCCTTGCGGTCCATTTTCCCTGGAACCAAAGGCTTCCGAGTACCGCACCCCAGCCTTGCAGACTGGCATCTGTTGTCAGGACTTGCCATTCTTTTATCCAAAAGGGTCTCCCCTTGTTTAAATGGTCTGTCTGTAGCCACCACGCTAGAGACCTTTTTACGTTTACTGGAAACTTTATCTGCTTTTTTATCGTCTGATGATTTCCGTTCCATTTGGTCAGAAAAAGGTGCTGTAAAGGTCTGGAGTGGAATTGCGCATATTCGACCATGTCGAAGGTTGATGCCATCAGACCCAACAGTCGCATTGCTGCATGGACTGACATTGTCTGGGTGTGCAACGCTTCCCGAGTCATGACCTGCACCTTGACCATCTTTTTCTCTGGTAAGAAAACTCTGTAGGTCCGAATCCAATATGGCCCCCAAATGAACCATCCGCTGTGACGGATTCAGAGACGACTTTTCCCAATTTATGAGCCACCCGTGTCTCTGTAAACAAACTATTATCTGTTGAAGATGGCTCAAAAGTAATTCCTGCGAATGTGCTAGGATTAACAGGTCGTCGAGATATGGGAATATTCTTATCCCTTGCTTGCAGAGATAAGATGCCATAACCACCATAATCTTAGTAAACGCCCTGGGTGCTGTTGCTAGCCCAAAGGGCAAGGCTTGGAACTGAAAATGTTCCTGGAGGATGGCAAACCTGAGGTAACACTGATGAGACAATGCTATAGGCACATGTAGGCAAGCATCTTGTACATCCATTGATACCATGTAATCTCCCGGTTCCATAGCTAACATTATGGAGCGTAATGCCTCCATGTGGATCCTTGGGATTCAAATGTATTTGTTTAACATTTTCAAATTGAGAATTGGTCGAAATGACCCATTTGGCTTCTGGATCAGAAATAGATTGGAGTAAAACCCCTGTCCCCTTTGTGATGGAGGTACTGGGACAATCACACCTGACTGCAGTAATTTTTGGACTGCTTCTTGCAGGGCACTGGCCTTCGACTATACGAGATGGGCTGGTGCAAAAAAATCTTTGAGGAGGCTGCCTCCTGAATGGGAACCCATACCCCCTGAGATACCACCTTCTGCACCCAAGCATCTGTTGTCATATGTGTGCAAAATGAGGGAGTCGGGCCCCCAACCCTGGAATCCGCCAGGCAAAGGCCCATCTCTTCAGGCTGATGGTTTCTGTTCAGGCTTGGAAGCTGGCTTTCTACTAGCCCATTGCTTCCTACCCCTGGCCGATCTATTGGACTGGGGCTGCTTTGACTCATCTTTAGCTTTCGCTTTGCGTTGCCACCGAAATGAGCGAAACGTTGTACCCCTAATCTTAGGGTTATAAGTAGCCGGAAATCTGACCTTTTTTGATTCAGCCTCTGATTCTAGGATATCAAATAATGGTTTCCCAAACAATATATTACCAATGAAAGGCAATGCTTCCAATTCTTTCTTGGATTCCACATCTGCCTTCCAGGTACGTAGCCAAACTGCTCTACGAGCGGCTATTGTCAAGGCTGAAGCTTTAGAAGCAACTGTACCCATATCAATTGCTGCTTCCTCCAAGTATTGGGCAGATTGTCTTAAATGGCTTAAATGATACTCTTGCTCCCTATTAGGAGAAGAGAGGCCATTCTCTAGTTCCTCTATCCATTCGCCCATTGCCTTTGCTACCCAGGCCCATAGCAGGTCTTACCACTGCTCCTACAAGAGAAAATACATTCTTCAAGAAGCTATCTACCCTTCTGTCTGTGACATCATTTAGTGAGGTAGATGACAGTGGTAAAGCAGATTTATGCACAAGTCGCAGTACATGTGCATCTACTTTTGGAGGAACTTCTCTTTTCGAACAATCCACAGCTGGAAATGGATAATAAGAATCCCATCTTTTCGGAATCTTATACTTTTTACTGGGCATCGCCCAAGACTCATCCATCATTTCCGTCAGCTCATCTGACGCTGGGAATTCAGTTTTAACTGACTTCGTTCGTTTAAACACAGGTGCTTTAGACTTTAACACTGTCTTGGCTGGCTCTTCCAAGGAGAGAACAACCTTCACAGCGTCAATAAGTTCAGCTACATCCTCTGAACTAAAACTCTGCGACTGATCATCATACGGAGTATTTGAATATACTGTATCATCATCTGTCGTATCATCTTGTGTAGTCTGCCACATAGACACATCTGTCTTAGTCTTACCTGTCCTTTGGTTACTTGTAGAGGCTACTGGAACCAAGCCGTAGGAAGGGAGCTGCATGTATGGGTTAATAGTGTAACCTAACCCTTGGGGTGGTGCTGCCGGAGTTAACCTGTCCGCTATTGAAGACAAAGTCTTTGCGAACATATTCCATGGTGGCTCTGTTGGTTGTTGAACCAAATCCTGTTTTTTACTTTGCTGAAAAGCAAAACAGTTTGCACACAAGCCCTCATAAGTGACCAACTGGTCCATACCAATTAACACTGTCTTACAAGATAAACATGTTAGGGATATAGGAGTGCTTGATAAATTGTCCTCGTCACTTTTGCCTCTCACAGACATGGTATTATTCTGTTAATGACTACACAATTTGTGACTGAAAAATCACCTATATATATGGATATATAGAAGCGAGATCAATCTGACCACAACCGTGCATCTGATTTGAAGGTCAGAACAGGACTGATATAGAAAAGTCAGCACACATACTAGCAGTCAGTCACATGTTAAGGCATTAAACATTGTCATATGAGAATACAACCACCATAACAACTTACAAGTAAGTAGGAAAATTGTACTTCTGTTTTTTAACTGGTTCTTTTTCAAATATAACATGTAGAAACAGTAATATACAGATCTCATATGCAATATGTACTAAAATTAACAATTCATACTAACAAGTAGAGAGAATTTTTAGTACTGTATACCCTTCCTCCATAGAGCGGGATACAGGGAGACTCACCACACTTCCATATCCAAGCAAATACGCTCGCAAGACGCTGAGTGGATTCAGACGCTACTGGTGTACACTGCCTTTCTGATAACTGATGCAAGACACGGACGCTCAGTGACTTACACGTGTATACAGACGCTAAGGCCTGCTACTCGGTCTAAGCGGGATCTCTAGTGTACACAACCGCAGCGTCTAAGCTGCGACTGAGTACCCTTGTGGCAGCGTCTGAGACGGAAGTGAGGTCATTCAGTTCATGGATGGGAGATGCGCGGAAACTGGTCATGAACTTGGAGGAGGGACTGCCAGGAGAGCGTCTGATTCCCCCCGTTGACTTAAACTTTAAGGATCGCGAATAATACATATAAAAAGAGAGCGCATAAAGTTTTAAATGGTTTTATTATACTTTAAAAAACTAAAAGATGTCTAGTTTAACATTAATAAATGCATATATTGCTAAAGTGCTGATTGAAACAATGTAGTAAAATACTCACTATAGTACTGCTACAAATAAAATATCATTCCATGCCAAACCACATTAGTCCCTATGATTATATTTAGTAGCAGCTGCCACTTAGTATCCACTCGAGTTCCAGGGTTGATTTTGCTTCCACTTAGGTGGTTAGATTGTAACTGACTATCCCACACACGAGAGAGCCACTGGTTTAAATGAACAGTGGTATTTAATTTAATTTAATTAAAATAGATGGATGCTGCAGCAGTATTTGTAGTTCATTAGATAAACTGTAGGACCACTTGAGACAAGTCTTTCACATATGTAGACTAAAGTTGATATGTCAGCGGACGGGAGGAAATCCCATGTATAAGTGTTATAGCGTATGCTGCAGAGATGGGAACTGCTGTTAGTCTTAATCACTGTATCTCACCTCGCTGCGGCCCGGGTTACACTCTCCCCGCTGCCAGAGATCTACTCACAGCCGTGGCGTCCCACCGCCGGGTGCTCCGGTATCAACGTCTGGCTCGCCTCTCACCAGGGTCAGAAGAACCAGACCGCACTACAGCTCCCAGCTATGGTCACGTACTGCTGAGCCTCCTCTGCTGCAGACATCCAACTTCTCCTAGCTGGAACCTGTGTAGCTGCAGTATGGTAGGAGGGTATACCTTGGCTTCTAGCTTTGGCGGCGTGCCGCTGGACTTTTAACCTGCTGGGGCCGTACCGCTTCTCACCTCCGGAGCTCGGGCAGACAGTATTGGTGAATATCAGAAATACCAGTTCGCAGATCCTGCAGCAATGTGATCCGTCTCACAGTCCAATATAAGTTTCAAAGCACAAGAGCAAAACACTCTTAACGCGTTTCTCCGTTGTGAAATTCTAACGGTTTCCTCAGAAGATGGCCACCTGTATTTAGCACCCTTATTTAAACAGAGTCTCCTCCAATCACTTGCTCCTGTTCATTATAGGGAACAGGTGTGCTCCAGGTGTATATGCATATGTATTTCTTTCAAAATATATGACCAACCAAGCATACTTCAATCAACAGTTTGCAGGAAACATGTCCCACATATTCAAACAGAGTATTTTATATATCATACAATCAATCACATAGAAATTATATTTCTATAAATTAGATTTAAATTAATAATGACAGCACGTGAGGAATGTAAACTAATACAATTATATCAATATAAGAGATAAGTGGATAAAAAAATGCTCTCCTGGCTATCCACCTAGGGCTTAGCCTGATAAGGAGAGCCTCTGACCCACACTCAGTCGTCCTGGGTTCAAATCCCACTCTATCCTTAATGTAGATTTCTATTTTTATTTTCTTATACAGTGTATCTATAATTTTATTCCACAATATCCACCTATCTCTTTTATATAATAGAGGAAGAAACAACAGAGCGCCCATAGTGTAGTATCCTTTAGTATAGTTTTCGTCACACGCAAGAATAATATTGCGTACCGGATTACGGCTTGACACAGTGCCTGTCGATCCCCTGGTCTTTTAAGTCCAAGTCTCTGTCGGAATCTAGATAGAGTCAGGAGACAGGGAATCGCTATATAGCGTAGTAATTACTCAGTAAGTGGAGTCAAATTTAGTATATCACATAAGGTTACATGCGTACCAGATAAAATAATGATTCGTGCATATCAGTATTGGTGCTTGTATCTTGGTCCTTTTCAGAGGGATGTGGTCATAGGATAGCCTTAGGACAATATATCAATGCTCCAGTCAACACTTTATATCAAAAAGGTCATCAGGAGATGAAGCCCAAAAATGGGCGAAACGCGTTGAGAGAGTGACTTGCTGATTTGCGGACCTACTGAGAGAGTGACTTGATGATTTGCTGACCTACTTCTGCCGACATTTTTGTCATTTAAGCTAAGCCTATTTATTTCTTGTATATCTTTTGTTCACTTAATAAATTAGACCTTTTTGATATAAAGTGTTGACTGGAGCATTGATATATTGTCCTAAGGCTATCCTATGACCACATCCCTCTAAAAAGGACCAAGATACAAGCACCAATACTGATATGCACGAATCATTATTTTATCTGGTACGCATGTAACCTTATGTGATATACTAAATTTGACCCCACTTACTGAGTAATTACTACGCTATATAGCGATTCCCTGTCTCCTGACTATCTAGATTCCGACAGAGACTTGGACTTAAAAGACCAGGGGATCGACAGGCACTGTGTCAAGCCGTAATCCGGTACGCAATATTATTCTTGCGTGTGACGAAAACTATACTAAAGGATACTACACTATAGGCGCTCTGTTGTTTCTTCCTCTATTTTCAGATTTCCTTTTGGGCTACGAATACCTAGTGGCACATTTTGAAGAACTGAGCAGCCACCCGATAAAACGGGGAGAGTGTGGACTGTTGGTTAATCAAACCTTGAACGAGTTGAGAAAACTTATTTACTGGACTGGTCATTTGACCAACTTATTTCTGACTGCAGATTGCACTTTTACAGTGAGGCATTACGCATAAATTTGACGAGCGCACTGATTCACTCATTTATAATATCTTTTATATAATAGATTACAAATATTACATAAAATGTTATCATATTTTACTCATATAATGCCAAATACCAAAGCAACGCTCTTCCTTTATTCTTGGTTCCAGATAGACACTACAACTCAATAGACCCATAGTCTATCTAGCTCCAAGGTATTTTCAAATACTTTTATAAAAGACAGTGGGAACAATATACTTAAACTAAAAGGCCTAAAGGAAAATATGAGGGAGTAGGAAAGGGAAAATCGGGGTACAGGCATGCTATTATTTTTAAAAACTAAGTTCATATATTATTAATTTCTATATTGTCATTAAGTCCCAAGGGAGATAATGAACCCAGGGAAAATATCCAGAATGCCTCTCTTACAGAGACGATTGAATCTGTCCCCACCCCTAGCTGTAATGGGTATAAACTCAATACCCTGTAATTTCAAACCATCTGTTTTACCCTGGTGTCTTTGTTGAAAATGTCTAGACAAACTATGTGTTTTTACTCCTTTCACTATATTTCACCTATGCTCTAAAAATCTTGTATTAAGCTTCCGAGTAGTTCGTCCTACATATTGAATACCACATATGCAAGTTATCAAATAAATTACATATGTGGCATTACAATCAATGTCACCCTTGCTCTCAAAATTAGCATCATAAGTAGTGGAATGAAAACAGGTACTATTGTGCTCTATATACTTACAGGTCATACATCCTGCCTGTCCACATCTAAAACAACCCTTTTTCCGCGGATTAGAACTAAGCCAAGTTTGTCTTATCTTTTCTGCTGGAGCAGAACCCACATAGTGACTAGGTGTCAAAAAACTTTGCAGATTTCGCACCTTCTTGAACACTATCTGAGGCTCTACTTCTAACATCGGTGCCAATATTTTATCTGCTTTCAGAATAGACATTCTTTTTCAACAAATGTTTAATCTTCCCTGAGCTTGAATTAAATTTTGTGATAAACCTAAGTTCAACATTCTCTTTAGAATCATTACATTTAATTTTATTAGGGGCAAGAAGAGATCTACTCCTCTAGCCTGTTCTTTTGCTTCCTCTAGGATATCCACAGGGTACTCCTGTTCAAGGAGTGCAGTTGTAAGATCATGTGCTTGCTGGTTATAATCCGCAATATCTGAGCAGTTTCGTCTATGTCTCATATATTGGCTTCTTGGTATATTTCTAAGCCATGGTTGGTAATGACAGCTGGAATAATTTAAGAACTTATTGCAATCTACCTCCTTCTTAAAAGTCGAGGTGGTTATATTACTATTTTTAATTTCTATTGCAATATCCAGAAAGGAAATCTTTGTGTCATGTATCGTGCTAGTGAGTTTTAATCCAAACTGATTTGTATTTAGGTATTCCACAAAGGATAAGGCCAAACTAAAATCCCCCTCCCAAATAAAAAACATGTCATCAATGTACCTGCCATAGAGCACCAAGTTCGCACCATGTGTATCAGACCAGATGAGATCTTCCTCAAACCGGTCCATATATAAATTAGCAAAACTTGGGGCGAACTTGGTGCCAATGGTGGTACCCAGAATCTGTAAATAAAATTGTGCATTAAAGGTGAAATAATTATGGGTGAATGTGATCGCATCTAAAACAAACTCCAGTCTGGCCTCACGCCGCCAAAGCTAGAAGCCAAGGTATACCCTCCTACCATACTGCAGCTACACAGGTTCTGGCTAGGAGAAGTCGGACGTCTTCAGCAGAGGAGGCTCAGCGGTACGTGACCATGGCTGGGAGCTGTAGTGCGGTCTGGTTCTTCTGACCCTGGTGAGAGGCGAGCCAGACGTTGATACCGGAGCACCCGGCGGTGGGATGCCACGGCTGTGAGTGGATCTCTGGCAGCGGGGAGAGTGTAACCCGGGCCGCAGCGAGGTGAGATACAGTGATTAAGACTAACAGCAGTTCCCATCTCTGCAGCATACGCTATAACACTTATGTCAGCGGACGGGAGGAAATCCCATGTATATCAACTTTATAGTCTACACATGTGAAAGACTTGTCTCAAGTGGTCCTACAGTTTATCTAATGAACTACAAATTCTGCTGCAGCATCATCTATTTTAATTAAATGAAATACCACTGTTCATTTAAACCAGTGGCTCTCTCGTGTGTGGGATAGTCAGTTACAATCTAACCACCTAAGTGGAAGCAAAATCAACCCTGGAACTCGAGTGGATACTAAGTGGCAGCTGCTACTAAATATAATCATATGGACTAATGTGGTTTGGCATGGAATGATATTTTATTTGTAGCAGTACTATAGTGAGTATTTTACTACATTGATTCAATCAGCACTTTAGCAATATATGCATTTATTAATGTTAAACTAGACATCTTTTAGTTTTTTAAAGTATAATAAAACCATTTAAAACTTTATGCGCTCTCTTTTTATATGTATTATTTGTGCTTAATATTTGGTATTACTTCAGACTACCAAGTGGGAGCTGCATCTAGTTTTACATTTTATGTTTTGATGACCAGTAAAGTGTACTAAAAAAGCATTTGCGCCTGAATTAATATCCACACACAGACGTAATAAGATCTTTAGGCCCAGCCGTACGACTGTGTGTGAATATAATTGTAACCTTTAAGGATCGCGGCCTCAACCTAGTCTTGGCGCCTATGATCCCTAGAGCGTAGCGCTGTCGCACTCGATGTGTTCGGCGCATCAACACACTGTTTTGTAGTCTCCACCATTACAGTGTAGCTGTGCCCGGACCCCCCTAGTAAGAGGAAATCCATAGACTTACCTTCCCCCCCATGCTCCGGCCACAGCCTGGTTACATCTGCTGGACCTGCTAGAACATCCGACACAGACGCCCATCGAGACAGCACTATACCGCGAAGATAAGTGTTGTTGTGACCCGGTGGAGAGTTGTTGGAGCGACTCTTTCCCGTATGTGTTTAAGACGCTGTTAGGAAAAGTCGCTAAAAAATAAATAGTAAGACTATAAAAATAACATAATAAAAGCTTCAGGCTGCTTTATTACAGCAGCCCTGTGACCATGGTCCGGCTCCTGCCGCACCAAACAAAAAACTGATTTGACTGAGTCAGTGGGCGAGATATGGTGAAGCCCCGATGCATCCTGGGAGGCCAGAAAGCTTGTGACCGTGTTGGTGCCATTGCCGCTGTCGCTCCGGCATATCCCAATGTTATCCTGTGGACCCAGCCAGAGAAATATATATATTAGCATAGATGGTTAAATCAAATTGACAGAGGTACTAATTAGTGATGAGCGGGTTCGGTTTCCGAGAAACCGAACGCCCCCGAACTTTACCCTTTTTACACGGGTCCGAGCCATACTCGGATTCTCCCGTATGGCTCGGCTAACCCGAGCGCGCCCGAGCGTCATCATCCCGCTGTCGGATTCTCGCGAGATTCGGATTCTATATAAGCAGCCGCGCGTCGCCGCCATTTTCACTCGTGCATTGGAGATGATAGGGAGAGGACGTGGCTGGCGTCCTCTCCGTTTATTGTAGAAGACAGTTGATTCTTGTTTGTTTTTTATTGCTTAATTGTGGGGAGGATTGGGGAGCAGCTGTTAGGAGTACAGTGCAGAGTTTTGCTGATAAGTGACCACCAGTTTTTTTATCCGTTCTCTGCCTGAAAAAAAAACGCTCCATACCATATCTGTGCTCAGTGTGCTGCATGATATATCAGTGCTCACACTGCTTAATTGTGGGGACTGGGGAGCAGCTATAGCAGGAGTACAGTGCAGAGTTTTGCTGACAGTGACCACCAGTATACGTTGTCTGGCTGAAAAACACTCCATATCTGTGCTCACAGTGTGCTGCTTTATTGTGGGGACTGGGGACCACCAGTATAATTAATATTATATAGGAGTAGTACAGTGCCGAGTGCACTGCTGTACCTACCTCTGTGTCGTCACTCGTTATCCATTAAGTATACTATCCATCTACATTGTATACCTGTGGTGCATTTTTTTAGACTAGTTTAGCAGTTTGCTGACAGTGTCCAGTGTCCACCAGTATACTATATATAGCAGTACGGTAGGCCACTGCTGTACCTACCTCTGTGTCGTCACTCGTCATCCATTAAGTATACTATCCATCTACATTCTATACCTGTGGTACATTTTAGTTTTGCAGTTTGCCGACAGTGTCCACCAGTATACTATATATAGCAGTACGGTAGGCCACTGCTGTACCTACCTCTGTGTCGTCACTCGTCATCCATTAAGTATACTATCCATCTACATTCTATACCTGTGGTGCATTTTAGTTTTGCGCAGTAAATATAGTAGTAGGCCATTGCTATTGATACTGGCATATAATTTCACACATTAAAAAATGGAGAACAAAAATGTGGAGGTTAAAGGGAAAGATCAAGATCCACTTCCACCTCGTGCTGAAGCTGCTGCCACTAGTCATGGCCGAGACGATGAAATGCCATCAACGTCGTCTGCCAAGGCCGATGCCCAATGTCATAGAAGAGAGCATGTAAAATCCAAAAAACAAAAGTTCAGTAAAATGACCCAAAAATCAAAATTAAAAGCGTCTGAGGAGAAGCGTAAACTTGCCAATATGCCATTTACGACACGGAGTGGCAAGGAACGGCTGAGGCCCTGGCCTATGTTCATGGCTAGTGGTTCAGCTTCAAATGAGGATGGAAGCACTCATCCTCTCGCTAGAAAAAAGAAAAGACTTAAGCTGGCAAAAGCACAGCAAAGAACTGTGCGTTCTTCAAAATCACAAATCCCCAAGGAGAGTCCAATTGTGTCGGTTGCGATGCCTGACCTTCCCAACACTGGACGGGAAGAGCTTGCGCCTTCCACCATTTGCACGCCCCCTGCAAGTGCTGGAAGGAGCACCCGCAGTCCAGTTCCTGATAGTCAAATTGAAGATGTCACTGTTGAAGTACACCAGGATGAGGATATGGGTGTTGCTGGCGCTGGGGAGGAAATTGACAAGGAGGATTCTGATGGTGAGGTGGTTTGTTTAAGTCAGGCACCCGGGGAGACACCTGTTGTCCGTGGGAGGAATATGGCCCTTGACATGCCTGGTCAAAATACAAAAAAAAAAAAATCACCTCTTCGGTGTGGAATTATTTCAACACAAATGCGGACAACAGGTGTCAAGCCGTGTGTTGCCTTTGTCAAGCTGTAATAAGTAGGGGTAAGGACGTTAACCACCTCGGAACATCCTCCCTTATACGTCACCTGCAGCGCATTCATCATAAGTCAGTGACAAGTTCAAAAACTTTGGGTGACAGCGGAAGTAGTCCACTGACCACTAAATCCCTTCCTCTTGTAACCAAGCTCCTGAAAACCACACCACCAACTCCCTCAGTGTCAATTTCCTCCTTACCCAGGAAAGCCAATAGTCCTGCAGGCCATGTCACTGGCAAGTCTGACGAGTCCTCTCCTGCCTGGGATTCCTCCGATGCATCCTTGAGTGTAACGCCTACTGCTGCTGGGAGTCGATCATCATCCCAGAGGGGAAGTCGGAAGACCACTTGTACTACTTCCAGTAAGCAATTGACTGTCCAACAGTCCTTTGCGAGGAAGATGAAATATCACAGCAGTCATCCTGCTGCAAAGCGGATAACTGAGGCCTTGGCAGCCTGTGCGGTGAGAAACGTGGTTCCGGTATCCATCGTTAATTCAGAGCCAACTAGAGACTTGATTGAGGTACTGTGTCCCCGGTACCAAATACCATCTAGGTTCCATTTCTCTAGGCAGGCGATACCGAAAATGTACACAGACCTCAGAAAAAGAGAGTCACCAGTGTCCTAAAAAATGCAGTTGTACCCAATGTCCACTTAACCACGGACAAGTGGAGCAGGGCAGACTCAGGACTATATGACTGACAGCCCACTGGGTAGATGTATTGCCTCCCGCAGCAAGAACAGCAGCGGCGGCACCAGTAGCAGCATCTCGCAAACGCCAACTCGTTCCTAGGCAGGCTACGCTTTGTATCACCACTTTCCAGAATAGGCACACAGCTGAAAACCTCTTACGGCAACTGAGGAAGATCATCGCAGAATGGCTTACCCCAATTGGACTCTCCTGGGGATTTGTGACATCGGACAACGCCAACAATATTGTGCGTGCATTACATCTGGGCAAATTCCATCACGTCCCATGTTTTGCACATACCTTGAATTTGGTGGTGCAGAATTATTTAAAAAACGACAGGGGCATGCAAGAGATGCTGTCGGTGGCCCGAAGAATTGCGGGCCACTTTCGGCATTCAGCCACCGCGTACAGAAGACTGGAGCACCACCAAACATTCCTGAACCTGCCCTGCCATCATCTGAAGCAAGAGGTGGTAACGAGGTGGAATTCAACCCTCTATATGCTTCAGAGGATGGAGGAGCAGCAAAAGGCCATTCAAGCCTATACATCTGGCCACGATATAGGCAAAGGAGGTGGAATGCACCTGACTCAAGCGCAGTGGAGAATGATTTCAACGTTGTGCAAGGTTCTGCAACCCTTTGAACTTGCCACACGTGAAGTCAGTTCAGACACTGCCAGCCTGAGTCAGGTCATTCCCCTCATCAGGCTTTTGCAGAAGAAGCTGGAGACATTGAAGGAGGAGCTAAAACAGAGCGATTCCGCTAGGCATGTGGGACTTGTGGATAGAGCCCTTAATTCGCTTAACCAGGATTCACGGGTGGTCAATCTGTTGAAATCAGAGCACTACATTTTGGCCACCATCCTCGATACTAGATTTAAAACCTACGTTGTATCTCTCTTTCCGGCAGACACAAGTCTGCAGAGGTTCAAAGACCTGCTGGTGAGAAAATTGTCAAGTCAAGCGGAACGTGACCCGTCACCATCTCCTCCTTCACATTCTCCCGCAACTGGGGGTGCGAGGAAAAGGCTAAGAATTCCGAGCCCACCCGCTGGCCGTGATGCAGGGCAGTCTGGAGCGAGTGCCGACATCTGGTCCGGACTGAAGGACCTGCCAACGATTACTGACATGTCGTCTACTGTCACTGCATATGATTCTCTCGCCATTGAAAGAATGGTGGAGGATTATATGAGTGACCGCATCCAAGTAGGCACGTCAGACAGTCCGTACGTATACTGGCAGGAAAAAGAGGCAATTTGGAGGCCCTTGCAGAAACTGGCTTTATTCTACCTAAGTTGCCCTCCCTCCAGTGTGTACTCCGAAAGAGTGTTTAGTGTCAGCAATTGGCGTACGAGGTTACTTCCAGAAAATGTGGAGAAGATGATGTTCATTAAAATGAATTTTAATCAATTCCTCCGTGGAGACATTCACCAGCAGCAATTGCCTCCAGAAAGTACACGGGGACCTGAGATGGTGGATTCCAGTGGGGACGAATTAATAATCTGTGAGGAGGGGGATGTACACAGTGAAAGGGGTGAGGAATCGGAGGATGATGATGAGGTGGACATCTTGCCTCTGTAGAGCCAGTTTGTGCAAGGAGAGATTGATTGCTTCTTTTTCGGTGGGGACCCAAACCAACCAGTCATTTCAGTCACAGTCGTGTGGCAGACTCTGTCACTGAAATTATGGGTTCGTTAAAGTGTGCATGTCCTGTTTATACAACATAAGGGTGGGTGGAAGGGCCCAAGGACAATTCCATCTTGCACCTCTTTTTTCTTTGCATCATGTGCTGTTTGGGGACTATTTTTTTGAAGGGCCATCCTGTCTGACACTGCAATGCCACTCCTAGATGGGCCAGGTGTTTGTGTCGGCCACTTGTGTCGCTTAGCTTAGCCATCCAGCGACCTCGGTGCAAATTTAAAGACTAAAAATATTGTGAGGTGCGAGGTGTTCAAAATAGACTGGAAATGAGTGGAAATTATGGTTATTGAGGTTAATAATACTATGGGATCAAAATGACCCCCAAATTCTATGATTTAAGCTGTTTTTTGGGGTTTAAAAAAAAAAAAAAAAAAAAAAAACACCCGAATCCAAAACACACCCGAATCCGACAAAAAAATTTCGGTGAGGTTTTGCCAAAACGCGTCCGAATCCAAAACACGGCCGCGGAACCGAACCCAAAACCGCGAAAAATTTCCGGTGCACATCACTAGTACTAATTAAGTCACCTGTGGCCAAGCATGGATTATACTTAAGATACGTGTACACTATACAAATATCTGACAGATTATCTACCAGATCTAGCTGGTTGGAATGAAAACCTGGTAATGGAAAAGAGCAAATAACAATCGACCATTTGCTCCCAAACACTGCGAAACTGACAAGAACATTCATCCAAGTTGGTTAAATTTATGTTAAGCCAATTTGTCTAAAAGACAGTTTTTGTTCATTTTCCAGTGTTTGGGAGCAATTGATTGTAATTTGCTCTCATCCATTACCATGTTTGCAGTCCATCCAGCTAGATTGTGCAGATTATCTGCCAGATAAATGTATAGTGTGTACCTAGCTTTAGAACTTGGATTATTAGGCTGCCTTGAGGATCGCATTTTGGAACCTCTGGTTTAGGCTTATCTCTCATCACTGCATTGCTATATTTAAAATTATCATCATCCATAAGAGCAGATACATGATATACAAGCTTTCCATGCTATCCCTTTAAACCTGGACCCTCGTGAAATATACAGATTACATGGCTGACTACTTTCCTGCATTCCACCTGGTCTTAGTTGGCTAGAGAATCAGTATGATTCAGAAGTGTCCTGGTTTAAAAGGGCTAGTATGGTAAGCCTAACTATATCTCTTATCAATTAATAGACATGAATTAAAAATAAAGACCGTTCCATATGCAGGCATCTAATCAGAAAGGAAGTGTATCAACATGAAAAGGCACACTAACATGAAGAAAAAATAAAATAAAATAGAAATTTACAAATAAAAAATGATAGATCTATGAATTTTATTTATATAGCGCTCTCTCTCTCCATCAGGACTCAAAGTGCTTTACAGATATCAAGACCAATGCACATTATACAGAGGATATTAAGTAATACAGCAATAGACAAGCTGCACAGACAAAAAAAGAAAAAGAAAACCTTGAGCGCACAGAAAGCATAATGCAGTATTGGTGTAGGCATTTTGGGTAATAACTTAAATGGGTTGTGTATTCCACCCTCACAAGGTACCAGGTGAGGCAGCCATCTTGGGAGCACTGCGTAGGATTACCCTGGGTGAAATAGGTTACCGCAGAAGAGAGGACACAAAATGTGGTGATTGCAGCAGCCTAACGCTCAGAGCAGGGTCCCAACAAAAGTCAGGTCCATGTATTTTCCATCCCATCCACAAGCGAGTCAGATGAGGCAGCCATGTTGGTTGCACTACGAAGGTTATACTTTGGGATGTGAGCCATACAAGGGCCAAGTGCATACATGGGAAAACTAACACTTGTGCAGTAGTAGGAGATACCCTGTACAGAAAGATCCACATGAAGTATATCCTGCCCGCAGAGGAACCAACTGAGGCAACCATCTGGGGTGCACTGTGTAGGTAGCTGTTGGCAGGGTGTGCCAGTAGAGGTACACATTACAGGAATAGCACACAGTGGGATAGAATTACGCTGTTAGTGGTAAAAAAATACCCATGGTAAGAACACATTTGCAGGTAACATAGAGTAATAGGTAATATAGAGTTCTCATACGTCTAAAGCAGCATCTTCACTTTCCCAGGCTCACACGGCTACAGAGGCAGCTGCCTGATAAGGGGAATCATGTAGGCCACTCCACCATGCATCTGAGCTAAATTAAGTTATCCTTATTAAATAGGTAAACCAGGTGTGCTATATATTCAGCGAGCAGAAGGGATGCCCCACTCCTTAACCTATTAATTCCAACATAATAAGCAAATATCTGGCACTAGGTTTGCCATAATATACATTTAATACGGCTGTGGCTGATTAAAACCAGGTGAAATACAAACTTGAATTTAGCCAGCAACAGGACCTGTGTAAGTCATAGGTATCCCAGATTAAAGGGATATTATGGCAAGCCTGACCATACAGTACCTATCAGTTAATTAAATAAGGGGGAGCTGTACTAATGCTGGGTATACACTAGGCCAACAGCCGATATGCCAAACTATCTGACGATCGGTAAGTGCACACATTAATTGATCTGATCTTTGGCCCGATGTTTTGTGCCTGACATCACAACTGGGATTTACATGTGCCCGCACAGTTGTGATGTCAGTCACAGGCAGCCTCTGCAGCAAGTGTACGCACACACAGCACGATGCGCCAGTATATCTGCACATATTTCGCCGATCAGCTGTGCTGCAGTGCCTATGTGATCTTTCTATTTCATTCACAGACATATTGGGGGTACACATCTGCCAACACGCCCACAATATATCGCCCATTAAATTGTATGGCCAATATATCGGCCAGTGTGTACCCAGCATAAGCCTTGGAAAGAGATAAAGTACCAGCCAATAAGTTTCTAACTGCCATGTTACAGCCTGGGTCTGAAAAATGACAGTTAAGAGTTGATTGGTTGGTATTTTATCTCTCTCCAAGGCTTTGTACATCTCACCTTTAATCTCATATTATTCATCACTTCTGTATCTAAGGTTTTGTCCAGAGAGGCATTGATTACAGCAGTGGTTCCCAAATGCGGTCCTCAAGGCACCCCAACAGGCCAGGTTTTAAGGATATCCATGCTTAGGCACAGGTGACTTAATTAGTACATCAGTTAGACTATACCATCTGTGCACAAGCAGGGATATCCCTAAAACTTGGACTGTTGGGGGGCCTTGAGGACCGCATTTGGAAACCACTGTATTACAATGTATTTGAAGTGCTTTCACATTTTAGATGCCGCATAATAAGTAATATCTGGTACTAGGCTTCATTTGTGTGGATTAAAAAAAAAAAATTAAATGGCAAAAAAAAAAGAATAAAAAGTGGCTTTAATTATTATTTCCAATGAGCTGTACTGCATAAGCCTTTTCTCACCCAGTGTTGTAAGGCTATGTAAAACCCAGGGGTTTAGAGGTGCATACCTCCCAACATGACCCTCTCCTAGAGGGACAGAATGCTCTGCTCCTGGACTTCCCTCTTAATTTATGATTGCCATCACCTGTGCTTACACACATTTCTAATCCATTAACCTGTTCAACATGGGTGCCGGCAATCATACATTAAGAGAAAAGTCCAGAAGCAGGGTCATGTTGGGAGGTATGGAGGTGTGTTCTGGAAACTTGCAATAAAAATGACATGTTTTTTTCCATGTTCCAAACTGATCCATAAGAAAAGCACAAAGCATTTGGGGGTCATTTACAATTCATTTTTAATAGAAGATTGTTACCTTTGCAGGAGATACTCAGGCACTGTGCTTTTCATATGCTTACTAAAGAACAAAGCAAACATGATGGAAAATAGAATGTTAGCATGGAACATAGCCTCTATTGCACAAGGTAAAATCACCCTGTAACCAAAGAATAAAGTTATTTTTTTATTTTTATTGTTTTTTTACAGCAATGTATAACCCAGATTAGGTTGGATTTTAAGACACATTTATCAAAATTGTGTCATCTTGTTTAGGGGTGTGGATCATAGGGTCGACAGTCATTAGGTCGACCATTATTGGTCGACACATGAAATAGGTCAACACAATCATCAGGTTCACATGGAAAAAGGAGGGCATGAGTTTAAAAAAAATAAATAAAATTGGTGTTTTCTTCGTAAAGTGACCGGGATCCCCAATTAGTGCACCGTGTCCCCTTGCATGGCTCGCTTCGCCCGCCATGCTTTGGGCAAGGTGCCTCGTTCCGCTACCGCTGCGCTCGGTACAGGTTACTCTTCCCAATCGTTGTCCATGTGGATCGTCAAGTATGAAAAAGTTCAAGAAAATGTGAAAAAATCATATCGACCTTTTTCCATGTCAACCTAGTACATGTCGAGCTGGTGACCATGTCAACATATAGACCATGTCGACCAATAGTGGTCGACCTAATGACTGTCGACCTAAGTGTGGTCGACCTAAAGACCAGATACCTTGTTTAGCAACTGACCTTTAAAGACTTTTCATAGAAAAAATATTTATGTATAAATCGGGGTATCAACGCCAGTCCTCAAGTACCCTAACAGGATATGTTCCCAAGATTTATTTATTTGAGCATAAACAGGTGTTTTTGGGACATGTGTATCAAAGCTTGGAGAGAGATAAGGTACCCGCCAATCAGCTCCTATCATTTTTTAAATTCAGCCTGTAACATGGCAGTTGGGAGATGACTGACTAGTACTTTATCTTTCTGCTCTTTATCACTCTAGAAGGCTTAGTTCATCTCCCACTTCATCTCTCTTCAATCTTTGATACATATGCCCCTTAATCTATTTTGCTTGTGTCAGTAATCTTGAAAACATGACCTGCTGGCACTACTTGGGCAGTTAAGGAGAAAACCCCTGGTTAAAAATAAACATATTGCCCCTTTTCTGCAGCTGGGTACACAGGTATTCCACCGGGAATAACATCGGGGTGTAGAGTTGGATCTTGATCCGAGGCACCAAGAGGCTAAAGCTTTGACTGTTCCCAAGATGCACTGCACCGCCTCCTCTAGATCCCCGCCTCCAGGCACTGGAGCTCAGTTTGTAAGTTGATGCCCTGAAAAGAGCTTTTCTAACAAGAAAGAAGACTTCAAGGGCCGCAGCATAAGCATTTGGTGCTATGTCATACTGCCATATCGTGCTGCGGCTCCCTCACCACCCCCAGCGGTGCTGTATACTCCCGCGCCCTGGTTGACGGGTACTTACAGCGGAGGTACTCCGCTCTCATCAGGCACCAGTGATGTTCGGTGGGGTGAGGCAGAGCCTTTCCTGTCATACTAACGTTTGTACCAGAGTTTTGATTGTATAAAGTATATGAAAAATACAAAGAATATGTTTGAAATATCTTCTTTGCATCATTCTAATCATTTTTATAGCCAAAACTCTGGAGTAAAAAGTCTATGGCAGGTGAGGCACTGGCTATCTCTTCTGCACATCTCTGATCAATACTCACCAAATTTCCAGGAGTTTATACTGCTGCACCTGTGTATAATGCCCAGATGTACCCTTTGGCTAATATATTGCATGTAAATCTGGCTCTGGTGCTGGCCAGTGTTTCCTAAGCCATTTAACTCACCGCACGTCCCTGTCAGGCACACATACCGCCGCTGCTCTCCAGGATTGCGTGGCCGCACGATAGGGAGGAGGTAAGAGGGTCCCCCAGGAGGGAACCGCCGAAATTGCAATCCGGTCGTGGTCTACGGAGACGGATCGTGCCGCTGGCGTGGACACTGTGGCCGTGCAGGGACCCCACTATATCCACCAGGGCAAGGAGCACAGGTCGGATTTACTAAAATCCATTTAGTACAGGCTCCATAGTACCCGGTGATGAAGTCCAGCAGAGGGAATAAGGCTCTGACCTGTAGCCCCATCCCCAGCCCCAGGCGCCATCTACAGCAGATGTTCCTGCCCTGGAGCTGCATCTCTCTCTCTCCCTCACTCCCTGTCAGCGTTTGGGCGCCATTACACACACATGCTGAGCTGATTCTGGGACTACTGGGCACTGTCTCCTCTGTAAAGCCGACTGCCTCATCAGCGCTGTGCATTTACAGGACACTTAAGTATTCTACATGTCGTTTAGACAGTGTTAGTTAAGAACAAGTGCATAACTATTAACTACAGGGATATTTAGTACAAGTATCCTGTGATATACATCCAGTATTTACTGTGCATTGTTATATCTGTATACATACATAGCTTTACTTAGTATTGCTAGTCCAGTGCAGTTTTATTGTTGTTTGTAATAATTTCTGCATTGTATATGTGACTGTGTGTGCCAATAGCTGCTGTGTGGTTCCTATTCCGTGTATCTCACACATATTGCTATCCCTATATTCTGTACCCTGACGGGGGCTAAGTGCATCATGGTCTTATATATATAGTGTTTCACAGGCTATACTGTTTGGTATTTTTCTCTGTGTATTTCAGTCACCATATACCTCTTAAATCCTCTGTTTGTGATCTGCATTTGCAATCACACTTCACAGGGGTTTTTTGTCAGGTACTGTGTCTGGCTATATTTTACTGTTATGCCCTAGAGCTACATTCTCCAATAATGTCTGCGTCTCAGGGTGGGGGATCCATGGCTGATCCTGCGTCATGCAGTGCTGACGCCAAGGATTTATCTGTGGAAAATATTCCAGCTGAGGGTCCAGGTATTGGGGGTTCTGTACCCCTCGGTCAGCCTGCAGCACCGGTGGCACACCAAGACCCACTTTGGGCTGCTGTTTCTAATTTACTGACTACGCTAGTAACGAGACTTGCGCCCCCTGTGGGACCTCCTGTGCCTGTACAATCACATATTGTCCCTGTTGTAAATCCACCATGGGTGGATTCTCTGTCGACTCAGTTACAGCAGTTAAATCAGTCCTTGGTTAAACAAAAGCCTGACCCTCGCCCCACTAGGACCAAAGGGTCATCTAAGCGGGACATTTCTTCCTCACAATCTACGCATGTTTCGGATACTTCATCCGATAAAGATGGCGTATATCAGTGCCGTAACTAGACATTTTAGCGCTATGTGCAAGAAATGGCATCGGCGCCCCCCCTTAACGTAAATCGGCAGCAGTGCGCGCCGCAGGCAGACAGCGTCCCCCCTTTTTACACATTACGGCAGACAGTGTCCCCCTTTTTACACATTATGGCAGACATTGTCCCCTTTTTTACACATTACGGCAGACAGCATCCCTTTTTTACACATTACGTCAGGCAGCGCCCCCCTTATTACTATGGCAGGCAGCGTTCCCCTTATTACACATTACGACAGACAGCGTCCCCCTTTTTACACATTACGGCAGACAGTGTCTCCCTTATTACACATTACGGCAGACAGTGTCCCCTTTTTACACATTACGGCAGACAGCGTCCCCCTTTTTACTCATTACGGCATCCAGCGTCCCCCTTTTTACTCATTACGGCAGCCAGCGTCCCCCTTTTTACACATTACGGCAGGCAGCATCCCCCTTTTTACTCATTATGGCAGCCAGCGTCCCCCTTTTTACTCATTATGGCAGCCAGCGTCTCCCTTTTTACTCATTACGGCAGCCAGCATCCCCCTTTTTACTCATTACGGCAGGCAGCATCCCCCTTTTTACTCATTACGGCAGGATAGATAGAGAGAGAGAGAGAGAGAGAGAGATAGAATAGTTGATACTTACCATCTCTCCGGAGAAGCAGCATCACAGCCGGATGAGTGCAGCGGCAGCCAGAACCTTAACTGTAAAAGCAGCGTCGGCGGTGGGGGACGGGACACAGGCGGCGCTGCACGCTGAACACAGGCAGCACCGCCAGCGGCACAAAGGGGGGCACCATCAGTGGGAGTCGGGATACAGGCGGCGCCGCACGCTGGTTACAGGCGGTGCCACCAGCGGCACACAGGGGGGCACCACCAGCGTGAGTCGGGATACAGGCGACGCCGCCAGCGGCACACAGGGGGCACCACCAGCGGGAGTCGGGACTCGGGACACAGGTGGCGCTGCACGCTGGACACAGGCGGCACCGCCAGCGGCAGTAACTGTGTGGCAGGCTGGAGATTGCGACCCTGCGGGTGTGTTGCCCGATGGTGCACCTCAGTGCATTTGCACCATCGGCACACACCTAGTTACGGCTCTGGCGTATATACTGACCCATCAGACACTGATGCAGATTCTTCTGATGGGGAATCTACAACACAGGTGGATGTTCCTGACCTCTTGGATGCTATCAAACTGATTCTTCAGATCGATGATAAAACTGAACCTTCAGATATGTCTAAGAAACATGATAAGTTCAAACGTCAGAAGGTTACTAAATTAGTTTTGCCACATTCTGACCATTTAGTTGACATACGTCAGGAATCCTGGGAGTCTCCAGAAAAAAAATTCTCCCTGTCTAAAAAGATGCTAGCTTGTTATCCCCTCGCTGCAGAGTTAAGTAAAAATTGGGAAACACCACCTCCGGTGGACTCACATGTTGCACGTTTGGTGGTGTCTTTTACTCTGCCTGTCACTACCGTCACCTCTCTGAAGGAACCGACGGATAAGCGTGTGGAGGGTTGCTTGAAGTCTATTTACACTCTTGCGAGTGCTGTGCATAGACCTACCATAGCGGCTTCTTGGGCTGCAAAAGCTATTGAAGCCTGGGTTCACGAAGTTGAAGCGGAGCTACTTCTAATTTTTCTGATAATGCCAGACAGTGTCTTTCATATATTACCACAGCCTCTCATTACACACAGGAGGCGGCCTCTGATGCCGGTGTGCTGGCAGCCAAAGCGTCTACTACATTCATTCTGGCTCGCCGGATTCTGTGGTTGTGGTCCTGGTCTGTGGATCTGGACACTAAAAAGACCTTGGAGGTGATCCCTTTTGAGGGAAACATCCTTTTTGGGGAAGATCTGAACAAGGTGGTTGCTGACTTAGCGTCTGCTAAAACTGCATGTCTGCCGAGTACTAATCATTCGGCTCCGAAGGCTAAAAGTACCACCTTTCGTTCTTTTCGACCTCCAAGTAAAGCACAGTCAGGCGTACCCGAAGCAGGCTCGCACTTCCAAAACCTCTGAGCCCAAACCTAAACGTTCCTGGGCTGCCCGTCAGCCTGCTTCCAAACCAGACAAGCCTGCTGCATGACGGGGCGGGCCTCCCCCTGTGGGACCCCAGGGTGGGAGGCCGACTTCTGCGGTTCGCCCAGGTATGGTTACAGACCACTCCAGATGCCTGGGTGAGGGAAGTCGTTACTTATGGATACGCCATCTCTTTCAAGAAATGTCCCCCTCGCCAGTTTTGCTCGACAAATATCCCTTCGGATCCGTTAAAAGCAAAAACTCTACATTTGGTGGTACAATCCCTCCTGGAAAGAGGAGTGATGGTGCCAATGCCTCTGGCTCAGAGAGGCAGGGGGTACTACTGAACGCTGTTCCTAGTTCCGAAACCAAATGGAACCTCACGACTCATTCTCAACCTCAAGTCTTTGAACAAATT
Source organism: Pseudophryne corroboree (assembly GCF_028390025.1). NCBI lineage: Eukaryota > Metazoa > Chordata > Amphibia > Anura > Myobatrachidae > Pseudophryne > Pseudophryne corroboree. Next base: position 382,126,460 of record NC_086450.1, on the reverse strand, counting down.
TGTGAAGGTTTCCAAATTCCGTATGGAAACTCTTTGCTCTATTGTTCTGGCCTTGGAGCCCAAGGACTATATGATATCCCTGGACATTCAGTATGCTTACCTACATATACCTATTGCCATGTTGCATCAGCAATATCTGTGGTTTGCTATTGGCAACCTACATTATCAATTCTAGGCCTTGCCTTTTGGACTGACCACGGCTCCGCGTTGTCACTGACCTGGGTTGGGGGTGTTGTGAACTCGGGGGTTCTTCCGATGGTCGGGAAGAGGAACCACAGCTGGTCGGAGCAGAGATGGCCGGATATAGGTTTTCCTCATACAGGACTCTGACAGTTAGAATTGGTGTGAAAATGCTAAAGAACTTTATTATGGGACGGGAGCAATACAGCGACACATAAGAAGTTGTGGATGATGTCCAAGGTTACTGAAGAATTTGTGAGCAATGTCTACAGACACAGATGAATGAAGAACTTGTGAGCGATGGTGAAAGACACTGATGAATGAAGAACTTGTGAGCGATGGTGAAAGACACTGATGAATGAAGAACTTGTGAGCGATGGTGAAAGACACTTGATGAATGAAGAACTTGTGAGCGATGGTGAAAGACACTGACAAATGAAGAACTTGACAGCGATGGTGAAAGACACTTGATGAATGAAGAACTTGTGAGCGATGGTGAAAGACACTGACAAATGAAGAACTTGAGAGCGATGGTGAAAGACACTTGATGAATGAAGAACTTGTGAGCGATGTTTGAAGACACTGTTGAATGAAGAACTTGTGAGCGATGGTGAAAGACACTTGATGAATGAAGAACTTGTGAGCGATGTTTAAAGACACTGTTGAATGAAGAACTTGTGAGCGATGGTGAGAGACACTGAAGAATTTGTGAACGATGTTTAAAGACACTGCTGAAGGAAGAACTTGTGAGCGATGGTGAAAGTCACTGAAGAATGAAGAACTTGAGAGCGATGGTGAAAGACACTTGATGACTGCACTGCAAAGAAACACGCTGGTTGCTGGGAACTCTGGAAACTTGGCTGCCGAAAGACACCCTGAAACGCTGAAAGCACTGGAGTACAGCTGCAGGGAGACGTCATGGCGGCGCCCACGCTCCGGAGAACCGCCGGGAGCCGCGCCAGCCAGACGCCGGAACCCAAGGACCGCCGGACCGACCAGCAGACACGCAGGGTTAAGCGCGGCCGCCGCTGTCCCTGGCGTGTGACAGTACCCCCTCCTCCAGGAGTGGCCCCTGGACACTTCCCGGGCCTTGTTGGATGTCTGGAATGGAAGATCCGCACCAGTCGGGGGGCCGTCACCTCAGTAGCATTGACCCAGCTTCTCTCCTCAGGACCATAACCTTTCCATTCTACCAAATACTGTAGATTCTTGTGAAGATAACGAGAGTCAAGAATAGCTTTGATTTCAAATTCCGTTCCAGCTTCAGTCTCTACAGAGGTTGGCCTAGGGGATTCTGAATGGAACCGATTCAGAATGAAGGGACAGAGGAGAGAGACATGGAAGGAATTTGGTACCCGAAAGTGGGAAGGCAATCCCGATTTGCAGACAACAGGGTTCAGGACTTGCAACACTGGGTAAGGACCAATGATCCTCGGCGCAAACTTCATAGCGGGCACTCTTAAACGGAGATTGCGGGTAGAGAGCCATACCCTGTCGCCAACTTTGTATTGAGGAGCTGCCCGTCTATTCCTATCCGCAAAGAATTTGTAGCGACCGGAGATTTTCTTGAGGTTAGCGTGAATCCTACTCCAGATTTGACTGAAGTGTCGGAGAGTAGAGGCTGCAGCAGGAACATCTTCCGGAGGACAGACGGGTAGTTCTGGAACTTGTGGATGGAATCCATAATTAATGAAGAATGGGGACTCGCTAGTGGAAGAGTGGTACAGATGATTATGGGCAAATTCGGTCCAGGGCAACAGTTCCACCCAATCATCTTGCGAAGGAGAGAGATAAACGCGGAGAAAAGTCTCTAAATCCTGATTAACGCGTTCAGTTTGCCCATTGGTTTGAGGATGATAGGCAGATGAAAACTTGAGCTTTATTTGTAAGGCTGAAAAGAGGGCCCTCCAGAATCTTGCAGTAAACTGCACCCCCCGATCAGAGACTATTTCCAGAGGTAACCGTGCAAGCGGAAGTGTTCACGGATAAATAATAAAGCCAACTTGGGAGCTGACGGTAGCCCGGTCAAAGGAACAAAATGTGCCATCTTAGAAAAGCGGTCAACAATCACCCAGACGGTATTGTGACCCTTGGAGAAGGGCAAATCAGTGACGAAGTCCATAGAAATATGGGTCCAAGGCCTCTTAGGAATGGACAGTGGATGAAGCAACCCTGCAGGAGGCAGCCGAAGAATTTTGTGCTGAGCACATTGAGGACAAGAGTTGACATAATCTTGTATATCCTTCTTCATAGTATTCCACCAGTATGACCTTCGTAGAAACTCCCACATTTTTTGAACTCCAGGATGTCCGGTGAACTTAGAGACATGAGCCCACTGCAGCAACCTTGGTCGAAATTTAGCTGGTACAGACATTCTCCCAGGAGGAGGACCCAGAGCGGTGGGAGTTGTCGAAATAGAAACTGGACTGAGAATCAAAGCCTTTTCAACAGAATTCTCCTCATCCGAAGCCGTTAAGGAATGAGACAGAGCATCAGCCTTAGTGTTAAAAGTCCCGGCCCGGTACTTAATGACTAACGAAAATCGAGTGAAGAAGAGCGCCCATCTAGCCTGTCGGGGATTCAGGCACTGGGCCGTCTTGAGGTACAGCAAGTTCTTATGATCAGTATAAATTGTAATCAGGTGTTTAGCACCTTCCAATAGGTATCTCCATTCTTCCAGAGCAGATTTTATTGCCAAAAGTTCCTGGTCTCCAATGGTGTAGTTTCGTTCAGCAGGAGAGAACTTGCGAGAATGGAAACCACATGGATGTAACCTCCCGTCAGAGGAGTACTGTGAAAGCACGGCACCGATGCCTACTGAGGAAGCATCGACTTCCAAGAAGAATGGTTTGGAAAAATTCGGTTGCTGGAGTACCAGAGCGGACATAAAGGCTGCTTTCAACTGGGCAAACGCTGCCACAGCTTCGGAAGACCAGTGACTTGGGTCAGACCCCTTCTTGGTTAGGGCAGTAATAGGTGCCACAATGGTAGAGAATCCCTTTATGAATTTCCGGTAGTAGTTTGCGAAACCCAGAAATCTTTGTACCGCTTTCAAGGAAAGAGGCTGAGTCCAGTCCCGTATGGCAGTAAGTTTTTCCGGATCCATGCGAAGCTCCGTACCTGAGATCACATAACCGAGGAATGGAATTGAAGGGACCTCAAAGGTACATTTGGAAATTTTTCCGTAGAGATGATTCCTTCGTAGACGAAGAAGTACCTCCCTGACCTGTACTCTATGCTCTGTGAGATTCTTAGAAAATATCAGAATGTCATCCAAGTATACCACTACACTTAGGTATAACATATCTCGGAAGATTTCATTTACAAATCCCTGGAAGACGGCAGGGGCATTGCTGAGGCCAAACGGCATTATCAAATATTCGTAATGCCCGTCCCTGGTATTGAAGGCCGTCTTCCATTCGTCCCCCTATCGGATACGTATCAAGTTATAGGCTCCCCTTAAGTTGAGCTTGGTGAAGACATGGGCTCCGCGAACCCTATCAAATAGCTCCGTGATGAGCGGCAAAGGATATTTGTTCTTAATGGTGATATCATTGAGGCCACGATAGTCGATACATGGTCTCAAGCCTCCGTCCTTCTTCTTCACAAAAAAGAAGCCTGCACCCACCGGGGAGGTAGGGGTGGTCTTCTGTATACCGGCGGTCGGGCTCCCGGCGCTCAGTATACCGGCGCCGGGAGCCCGACAGCAGGCATACCGACACTTATTTTCCCTCGTGGGGGTCCACGACCCCCATAGAGGGAGAATAAAATAGTGTGGCGCGCGTAGCGCGCCACCGTGCCCGTAGCGTGGCGAGCGCAGCGAGCCCGCAAGGGGCTCATGTGCGCTCGCCACACTGTCGGTAAGCCGGCGGTCAGGCTCCTGGCGCCGGTATGCTGGTCGCCGGGAGCCCGACCGCCGGCCAGCCGTAGTGAACCCGGGAGGTAGAGGGGCGGATGAATCCTTTCAGCAGATTAGACTTGATGTAATCCGACATAGCTTGGGTCTCGGGTAATGATAAGGGATAAGTGCGTCCCCGGAGTGGCATTTTCCCTGGGATGAGCTCAATGGGACAGTCCCAGGGTCTATGGGGTGGCAACTGATCGGCCGCCTGCTCCGAAAACACGTTGGTGAAATCCTGATAGGCCTCTGGAATGAGCTCCTCATCCGACTTGGAAGATGCACGAAGCGGATAGACAGGAGTGAGACAATTAGAATGACAGAATGAACTCCAGGATATTATTTGTGACGACTTCCAGTCGACATGAGGGTTGTGAGTTTTAAGCCAAGGAAGACCAAGAACCAGATCGTGGGGCATCTCCCGAATCACTAGGAACTCCAGATGCTCTTGATGCAGGGCTCCAACCTGCAGTTTGATTGGCACTGTGCGACTTGAAATAAGACCATTAGAAATCTGAGTACTATTGATGGCAGTCAACGTAATAGGTCGTTCTACAGACCGTAACTGTAAACCCAAATTCTGGACACAAGAAAGGGAAACAAAATTCCCCGCAGCCCCAGAGTCCAGCAGAGCCTTAACAGGTTTGGCTATAGACTCAGAAAACAAAGACACGGAGAGTAAACAGTCCACTGTCGGAGAAGATTTAGATGTAACCCCTAACTCGACTCCTCCGGAACCAGCTAGGACTGCCCATTTCCCGGACGGGACTTACAAAACTTGAGAAAATGATCCGCGGCTCCACAATAGAGACAGAGTCTACCCTCACGACGGCGCTGTCGTTCTTCCGGGGACAGCCGAGATCGATTGATTTGCATGGGTTCGTCTGGACTTGGGGTAACCGTTTGTTTAGACGGGAGAGCCCGGAATCTGGATCGATCTGACCAACTACGTTCGCCACCTCGTTCCTGCATGCGAAGATCCACCTTCACACAGAGTGAGATCAACTGTTCTAAAGAATCTGGTAAATCCCTAGTGATCAGTTCATCCTTAAGACGGTCGGACAGCCCGTTCCAGAAAGCGGCCCGGAGAGCATTATTATTCCAGCGCAGTTCAGAGGCTATGGTCTGAAAATGAATCACATACTGTCCCACTGAACGGGTGCCTTGTCGGACTCGGAGCAAATCTGAAGAAGCAGCGGTCGTTCTGCCAGGCTCTTCAAAGATCCTTCGGAAAGACGCAATGAAATTGGTGTAGCTGGAAACCAAAGGATTAGATCGCTCCCATAACGGAGATACCCATTCCAACGCTGAACCCTCAAGCAAGGAAATAATGTATGCCACCTTGGACCGATCCGTGGGGAAGTTGTGTGAGAGAAGTTCAAACTGTACCTCGCACTGGTTGAGAAAACCACGGCAATTCTTCGGATTCCCGTTATAGCGAGAGGGAGTGGGGAGCTGAAGGCGTGACCTGGTTCCGGGCAAGGATTGAACATTACCAGGGACAACTACTGGAGCGGGTACTGGAGCTGGAGCCGGAACTACTGAAGCCTGGGAAGCCTGAATTTGATTCAGCCGGCCGGATAATTCCTGGAGATACTGCATCACCTGGTTCTGTGCCGCCTCCTGACTCTGAACTCGGGAAACCAGATCCTGGATGGCGCTTGCCTCTGGGTTCCGATCCCCCGGGTCCATGTGGCCTGAGTATACTGTCACTGACCTGGGTTGGGGGTGTTGTGAACTCGGGGGTTCTTCCGATGGTCGGGAAGAGGAACCACAGCTGGGTCAGAGCAGAGATGGCCGGATATAGGTTTTCCTCATACAGGACTCTGACAGTTAGAATAAGTGTGAAAATGCTAAAGAACTTTATTATGGGACGGGAGCAATACAGCGACACATAAGAAGTTGTGGATGATGTCCAAGGTTACTGAAGAATTTGTGAGCGATGTCTACAGACACAGATGAATGAAGAACTTGTGAGCGATGGTGAAAGACACTGATGAATGAAGAACTTGTGAGCGATGGTGAAAGACACTGATGAATGAAGAACTTGTGAGTGATGGTGAAAGACACTTGATGAATGAAGAACTTGTGAGCGATGGTGAAAGACACTGACAAATGAAGAACTTGAGAGCGATGGTGAAAGACACTTGATGAATGAAGAACTTGTGAGCGATGGTGAAAGACACTGACAAATGAAGAACTTGAGAGCGATGGAGAAAGACACTTGATGAATGAAGAACTTGTGAGCGATGTTTGAAGACACTGTTGAATGAAGAACTTGTGAGCGATGGTGAAAGACACTTGATGAATGAAGAACTTGTGAGCGATGGTGAGACACTGACAAATGAAGAACTTGAGAGCGATGGTGAAAGATACTTGATGAATGAAGAACTTGTGAGCGATGTTTGAAGACACTGTTGAATGAAGAACTTGTGAGCGATGGTGAAAGACACTTGATGAATGAAGAACTTGTGAGCGATGTTTAAAGACACTGTTGAATGAAGAACTTGTGAGCGATGGTGAGAGACACTGAAGAATTTGTGAACGATGTTTAAAGACACTGCTGAAGGAAGAACTTGTGAATGATGGTGAAAGTCACTGAAGAATGAAGAACTTGAGAGCGATGGTGAAAGACACTTGATGACTGCACTGCAAAGAAACACGCTGGTTGCTGGGAACTCTGGAAACTTGGCTGCCGAAAGACACCCTGAAACGCTGAAAGCACTGGAGTACAGCTGCAGGGAGACACACGGTGAACAGGAGCACTGGCATCCACTTTAGGGGAAAAGACGATACTCAGGCGCCGGGGCTCTGCCCGGCGTCTGGTTTTGAATTCCCCGCCTTTTCGCGATTGGTGGAGCGGGTAGGTGACGTCAGCCGCTCTCCGCCCCCATGACGCCGGACGTCATGGCGGCGCCCACGCTCCGGGGAACCGCTGGGAGCCGCGCCAGCCAGACGCCGGAACCCGAGGACCGCCGGAGGTGAGAGCCGCCGGACCGACCAGCAGACACGCAGGGGTAAGCGCGGCCGCCGCTGTCCCTGGCGTGTGACACACGTATCTTCCACAAGATCATGGCGGCCCTTCTACACCGACAGGGTATCAGTATCCTGCCGTATCTGGATGACTTGTTGATCCTGGCGAACTCCCCAGAGGTTCTCCTCCGTCATCTGGAACTGACGGTCCAATTCCTGCAAACCCACGGGTGGCTCATCTACTGGAAGAAATCCTCGCTGGTTCCTGCTCAGAGCATGGTACACCTGGGGGCTTTACTAGACACACACAACCAATGGTTGTTCTTGTCTCCGGAGATGCTTCCTCTATCGCCCTCTTGTATCGATACACGTACTAGGCCTCATGGTGTCGGCTTTCGACATGGTAGAGTACGCTCAATTTCATTCTCGCCCTCTGCAGAGGTTAATCCTTACCAAGTGGGATGGCCTGCCTCACCAGATCAGGTCTCACATGATTTCCTTGACTCCGGAAGTTTGTCTGTCTCTGAGCTGGTGGCTCCAGGACCAACGATTGAGTCCTGGATCTCCAACTGGGTCCTCCTAATGACGGATGCCAGTCTGCGGCGTTGGGGTGCCGTGTTGGAGCAACACTTTCTTCAGGGTCGATGGACCAGGGAGGAATCTCTCCTTCCGTTAAACATTCTGGAGTTGCGGGCAATGTTCAATGCTCTGAAACTGGCCCTGCCTCTGGTACAGAACAGGCCTGTTCAAGTACAGTTGGACAACGCCACCACGGTGGCGTACATAAATGATCAAGGCGGCACTCAAAGCCGCATGGCAATGATGGAAGTGTCAAAGATTCTTCTATGGGCGGAACGCCATCTGCCAGCCATATCGGCAGTGTTCATTCCGGGGGTCCTCAACTGGGAAGCGGACTTCCTCAGTTGTCAGGACGTACACGCCAGAGAGTATAGCCTTCATCCGGAAGTCTTTCAGTTCCTAATGGACAAGTGGGGCCTACCAGATGTAGACCTGATGGCGTCTCGATACAATCAGAAGGTTCCGGTCTTCGGAGCAAGGACAAGGGATCCTCAAGCAGCATTCGTGGACGAACTGGCAATTCCATGGAACTTTCAGCTGCCATACGTGTTCCCTCCCGTGTCACTCCTGCCCAGGGTAATAAGGAAGTTCAAGCAAGAAGGAGGATTACTACTTCTAATCGCTCCAGCGTGGCCCAGACGGCATTGGTTCTCAGACCTCCAGGGTCTCTTGATAGAGCGTCCTCTTCTACTTCCGCAACGCCCAGACCTCCTCGTCCAGGGCCATTGTGTCTACCAGGATATGGCCCGATTGGCTTTGACGGCGTGGCTCTTGAAGCTTCAGTTCTGAGGGCCAAAGGTTTTTCTGAGGAGGTCATTCAAACTGTGTTGAAAGCCAGTAAACCGGCTTCAACTTGGATTTATTATAGGGTCTGGAATTCTTACTTCACCTGGTGTGCGGCTAAGAATTATGATGCATACAAGTTCAGTACTGCCAAACTTTTGGCTTTTCTGCAACAGGTCCTGGACTTAGGCCTTCGTCTGGCCTCCCTCAAGGTTCATATTTCAGCCTTGTCAGTATGGTTTCAGAGAAAAATTGCGACTTTGCCTGACGTTCATACTTTCACTCAGGGTGTTTTGCGGATTTAACCTCCCTATGTTCCTCCTGTGGCTCCTTGGGATTTGTCTGTTGTTCTGGATGCCCTAAAAAAGTCTCCGTTTGAACCTCTTGGGTCTGTGGACCTTTAAATGGCTTACGCTTAACAATTTATTTTTTGCTGGCTATTGCTAGAAGGGTTTCAGACTTGGGTGCCTTATCCTGTCGGTCACCCTTTCAGATTTTTCACCGTGACCATGCGGCTCTTAGAACTCGCCCTGGTTATCTGCCTAAGGTGGTGTCGTCTTTCCACCTTAACCAAGAGATTGTGGTTCCGGCCTTTATCTCTCCTGGTTTGTCCTCCAAAGAACGGTCTTTAGATGTGGTATATATGTGTAGAGAACCGCCTCTCTTAGGAGATCTGATTCTCTCTTTGTCCTTTTTGGTTTTCACAAACGTGGCTGGCCTGCAAATAAGCAGACCTTGGCCAGATGGATTAGAATGGTGATTGCACAAGCTTATGTACAGGCTGGACTTCCAGCTGCTGCTACTATTAAGGCCCATTGTACTCGGCCTGTTGGACCTTCTTGGGCCGCCCACCGTGAACAATTGTGCAAGGTGGCTACGTGGTCCTCAGTGAACACGTTCATCAGGTTCTATGCCTTTGATACTTCCACCTCCCAGGATGCTTCCTTTGGACGCCGGGTGCCTGTGCCCGCTACAGTGCGTCCCCTCCCATGAGGAACTGCTTTAGGACATCCCCGATGTTATCCCCTGTGGAATACCAGTGTACCCCGCTGCAGAAAAGGATGTTTATGGTAAGACTTACCATTGTTAAATCTCTTTCTGCGAGGTACACTGGATTCCACAGGGCTCCCACCCTGACGCACTTAGCTTCTTTGGGTTTGTATGGCATTAGCCACTCATACCTTCTCTTGTCATGAGAATGTGGTTATATGTGGCTACTAACTACTGTCGTCTCTTTTACCTGCTACTGCATTGGACTGGTTAACAAAACTGAGCTCCAGTGCCTGGAGGCGGGGATATAGAGGAGGCGGTGCAGTGCATCTTGGGAACAGTAAAAGCCTTAGCCTGTTGGTGTCTCGGATCAAGATCCAACTCTACACCCCGATGTTATTCCTTGTGGAATCCAGTGAACCTCGCAGAAAGAGATTTAACAATGGTAAGTCTTACCATAAATCTCCTTTTTATTGTGAATGACAATTATAAGATGGCATTTCTATAAAGTAGGCGTACGGGCTGCTACTAATAAGCTCTTTATTCATTGTTTGGTCAAACTTCCTCATTGGGATTGTTCTGACTGGTGTTTTTGCAGGAGCTGCTCATGTCACCCCTTCTGAACATCATGCAGGCATTTGGAGTGACTGGCTTCCAGAGTCAGAGCCTATAAATCATGGGTCACAGCTTAGTGCTGGAAAATAGAGCCTGCATCATTTTCAGTTTATTTTGCAGCTCGTCTAATAAGAGTTTACCATATTCCAGAGGTTCTCATACGTGGTCTTTAAGGTGGGTGGTCGCTGGGATCCCGACCGCCGGCATGCCGACACATATTCTCCATCTTGGGGATCCATGACCCACATGGAGGGAGAATAAACGCGCCACCGTGCTCGCAGCGTGGCAAGCACAGCGAGCCCGGAAGGGGCTCATTAGCGCTCGTCCAGCTGTCGGTATGCTTGCGGTCGGGATCCCGGCTGCCGGCCACTCATACTACACCCCTTAAGGCACCCCAATGGTCCAGGTTTTTACGATTATCCATGCTTGGCCACAAGTGACTAAGGGGTCTATTTACTAGGCCTAAGATGGTGATAATGTCAATTATTATCTTCAAACATAAAGCTATACACTATTTCCGTGGAGCCGCTATGGCCGCTAGACCTACGCTATTTGCGTACAGAGTCCTGCACGTGGTACGCACTTGGCGTACACACGCTGCGCTGAGTGTACGGAATACACACAGCGGGCGCACACACAGTTGATAACCCTTAAACCTTGTTAATAAAACACTGTAAGAATATGCTTATACTCTAAACCTTAGTAGTCAAATACTGTAATGATGTAACGCTTAAAAACCTTAACAATGTGTATGCTGTTTGAGCGATTGAGACGCTAAGAGAGCCCTTTGCAGGAAAGTGAAAACACAACACCGGGTTTGGTTAAAACCACAGCAGCTCTAACACTGCCGTGGATTATTCAGAGAAAAAGGGGAAAACAGTACAAGTTATACACTACAAGCTAACACAGAAATCTAACAGAATAACAGAGAATAAGATGAACAATGGCTACAGAGAATTTACATACCTGGGGAATCTTTCGCAAGCGCGACCTGGAATCCAGTCCTCAGCTATTCAGGTAGAAAGCCTTTAGAGACATGAGGCTGGCCAGGCAACAGTGGTCTTTATATACACAACATACATTCACAATACAATGGTACCTGTAATCTCATTGTTCATTGGACACAGGGATGTGTCTTTACATTACAGCAAAGGTCATAGGTGGATTTGAACAGGTGGGCTGTGTCTTTCCGCAACTGCTCTGGTGGGAGGTATCCTCAGGATTCCCGCCGCATGTGTAATTTACAGCAAATACAGTTAATGTTCATAATCTACTTCTGTACATAACTATACGCAGGAGCGAGCGATCCTTTCCTAACTAACATCGGAATGTTACCCTTAAAATACCCTACAGCTGGATACTAGACACCACCTTTCAACCTTTATCTGACCCTTCCTATCATGCAAAGAGGAATCTCTCTGTCCAGGAACAGTTTAAACTAATCATACTCGCTGACATGGTCTAGGGAAATATTAACTACAAAATGCACTATTTGGGTTAAATATGCTACGATCGAGTCGCACGCTACACGCTCACAAACTCCGCCGTAAATACACATCTTATGCGCACGAGACGCTGGAGCGTCCCCTACGCAACTTGCGGGTATGTGTACGCACGGGGGAACAGGTGCACGAGCAGCGTGCATGTGAATGAGGGGTTAGTACAAGGGGTATGCATCATGATATTTTTCGACTTTGGCAGTCAACAATAACTGCCACTATCCAAACAGAAAAATATACAATACATATGAAATACCTATAAATGCTTGGGTGGAGGGAGGAGAGGAGAAGGTGGGAAATGTATGACCTAGTGGGATAGTAAAAGCATGTATGTATGAAATTCATGTCTGAGGGGCATGTATCATTGTGCCGTACATGTTCTAGATAAGTTTCGAGGTATTGCGAAGTATACATTAAATCCTTCTTATCCCGTATTAAGGGTCTGTAAGTGGGCTAACAAACACTACCGAGCTCATTTCGGCTTTTAGTTCCAACAAATGGGGTGCACATTAGTTGATGATACATGGAGGGGGAAAATATGTGAGTGCTAATATATGTACCTATATCACCTGTCGACTATGTGTGTCACTACCTGAAGATCGTAGAGATGAAGATAAGAAACATATGTTATAAATACATTCATATGATAATGTGTGTAATTGTCCTTGGATGTCTGTTGAAGTCTTGTCCGGATAGGTGTATCTTTGCTGTGGGTGATAAGCAAAGTTTTTTTTTTCCAAGTGTCCATACGAAGTCTTTTAAAGTCTCTAAAGTGTCTCGCAAAGTCTGTGAAAAAGTTCATCAAATGTCTGTGGAAATGTTCATCATCGGTCTGTAGAAATGTGCATCAAAATCTTCTTCCGAGTGGATGTCTTTTTACCTTGGAGAAAAACAAAGGAGAAACGGGTGAAAGAAACGGACTGTGGAATCACGTCTTATCACAACATTGTCTCGATTGATGGGTCATTAATTAAACCAGTTGTTGTAACAATGCCCTCGCTCCTCAAACTCATCACTTTGGTACTGCGCTTGCAATGCATTAAAATCCGAACACATCTAAATATCAAACCAATCATTATGACAACTCCCAGGATACAAAGGAGAAATTTCCCTACATTCACGATAACATTTTGAGCCCATTCTCCTAAACCTGAGAACCAATTGCGTGGGTTCAACCATGAAATTGTGTGGGTTCAACCGGTCAGTTCATTACTCACAGCAGTAAGGGTAAGGTTGTGTCTCCTTCGGAACTCCCACTTCAATTGCAAGATATCGTCCATCTTTTGATCTATGACCTCGGTTGGGTCATCGGTGCTGTTTGTGATATATGTACAGCACTTCACGCCATACTGAGTTGCTAGGGTGACACAATACCCGCCTGTCACCGCTGTGAGGTAATTGAGAACCATCCTGTGCTGGATCAGTTCCGTTTTGTAAGCTTGCAATTCCCTCCCAGTATACCTGAAGGTGTCATCATACATCTCGGTGATATTGTCTATCAGGTTCGCTAGCGCAGTAATATACCTAAAATTTATAATTTCTCTGGCGGTACGGGTGATATCTAACGCAAGTAGGAATTGAATCCCGGTGGATTCGTGGATCAAATCAGAGGCTGCGTGCTCTGTCCTATCTATAAGGTGTCTCTTAACAATGTGTTCGTAGTGAGTGTGAGTGTAAGGAGCTTGAGCATTACGGTGAACGTCTTTCATCTTATCATGGGTAATGGTCATTACTTCTGGCAACACTCTTCCAATGTAACACAATCCCTCTGAGTTTGGGGCAAGCCACTTATACGCCTTCCTCCCACATATGAAATATGCATCATCGGGGAGAACATATGGGACAGAATATGACATCACCATATTGCAAACCTTCCAGGTGAAAAATCTTATCCCTAACTCTCTCATCTGTTCAGTACACGTATCAGGCTGTATGATATGCGCACAGTATCCTGGTGATACTTCTCCAACCCGCAGGGTCCTACTTCCTAGAGTGTACCTATACTGAAAATATCTCCCACCGTTGGCTATTTGGCGTATAAGTTCTGAGTCTACGGGCATTCTATCGGCTCTGTGTGAAAATGCCATGGTTTGGTTGTTCCATGTCACTTCCCAATTTCCCGGCTTTCGGGGATTGGAAATGTTAAAACATACTAAGGACCTATCCACATGATATTGGTGGAGCTTCAAACTAGGAGGCCTAGAAATATTAAATTTCTTGTCCACCGGTCTCCCACCCCTTAATTCAAGTACCTCACCTATTGTTAAAGAGTATGGCACTAGTCCTGACTTGCTATGACCTTGAGGTACTTGTGAGCACACCCAGCATTCCGTTTGGTTTAAAACCTTACCCACTAATGAGTGATAGTCACTCAATGGATGACGGTCCATGTTGATATTAAGGCTGGACTGACATCTCTGGATGCACCCATCCTCAACTATGTTTTCACAATTCCTACAGATACAATTCTCTTCAGCTAACAATCCTTCACAATGTCTCCTAATGTCATGACTACCAGATCGTTTTCTGATACTCGCCTTTGCTCGGTGATTGTGTTGCTCTTGGAATTCTACGAATCCGTCCTTGTCATCAGAACCCATTCCAGATCCTTTCTCGACCTCTCTGGTACTCTCACCGAAATAGACTGCTCTGGTCAACAACAGGGTCAACAGGAAAACCCGGAACGCAGTCTCTTGGGGTAAGTCCATCTTGCAGGAGGAGAAAGAAAGAGTGGTAATGGGTGGTAAAGAAAATAATTAGAAGGGGAAAGAAAACTGGTGCGACAACCGCATCTAGTCTTTTTGTTCTCTGTGCTCAGATGCCGTCTCAACAGTGCTGTCTCCCAGTCCTCCCGAAACGGACACTCCAGTGATACGATATTCTTTCCGAATCAGCGACCTTTCTGTAGGGAGCATAAATCTTGCATTACCATTTGTTTAACTGTTGTGTGACATACCATCCGTAGAACATGAAAAAACAAAAAGAGAGAGAATAATAAAAAAAGAGAAAAATTGTCAGATTTCCGTTCACCACCAGGCTGTCACACCAACATGTCAATCGGTATCTCTGCACAGACTCCCCCACCAGTATTTCCACTCTCCACCCTCTGTGCATGGCCAGGCACAATGATGCTGGTAAGATATACTGGGGTTGGGCAGACCTCTGGAAAGACCAAGTAGACATGTGACGTTTGAGCTATAGTTCTGCTGGTGAACGTCAGAGATGAAGAGGAAACATTTAAAGATAAATCACAGAGTTTACCTGGCCGCCCCTGTATCCACAAGGAATGACCTACCAATTACATCAACTCGGGACCTCAGGTTTACTTCCAAGGCTCGCAATTAATTTCACTGGCTGTAGACTACAGGTGCGGCCCAAAATTTTCCCTATGTGATCCCTGATTCCAATTACATGCATCATAACTTTGGTCGTTTTCTTGTCTAGGGGGTCGATATACCTTATGTGGGTCTCTTAATCTGCAATTCCGTGCAATATGTCCTTCCTTATGGCAGTTATAACATTTTACTACATACGACTTACCATCAGGGGTCTGGGGTTTAGGCTGATGAGGCCTTGTTGTAAGGGCCTGTATACTTACTGTCATCAGCTTGTCCCCCCTGTGACTCCCTGTGCCTAATGATGTTCCGATCATGCTCAATAGCGGACTCTCTCAAGGCAGCCACCGAGATACCTCTCCAGCTAGGTTGAGTGGTTTGTACCCTTGTCCTCAACACTTCCTTTAACCCGTCCATTAATACGGACACCGCTACCTCTCTATGATATACATTATCCTTACTCTACAATGTGAGGTGCAATTGTCTGTGCATAATGTACAGTACCGTACTTACCTGTGGACACGACCTCACCTGTCCCTCCACCAGGGGCCTTTGCTACTGCTCTTACTGGTTGGGCCGTGCCCACTTGAGTATCTTGTATGGTGGCTGCTAAAGAGAGTGCCGATATCGTGCTGGGCTCAGCTTCTTGGTCGCAGTCCTGAGGGAAGTTTAAGATGGGTTACAACTTGCACGGGTTAGCATTTGCATTAATACATTTATCTACTTTACTCTTATCATCATTAATACATTTAATAAGTGCACTCTTATCGTATACCAGTATGCCATTCTCTGTAGCCATTTTCTCCCCTGTTATGTATGGTGGTGGTGGTGCTGTTGCTATCAGTTTCCTGCTAGGGTTGGAACCAGCTGCTTGAGCTTATCCCCGTTGTATCTCACCCTCCTGTTGCCATAACTGTAAATAATCATAATGTCTAATCCTTTGTGTCTTGGATTTTATCAGACATATCCTGCTCCTTAGATTTTGCAACACCTCAGGATTAAAAACTGCCTACCCTAGGGAACGGTTCCCTATCATCCACAGTCATTCGTTCCCATTCATTGACCTCTGCGTGTGATTTTTCACACATTATGTACCTCGCCGACCCTTTGGGCCGCGGAATGATATCAACCTGAACCCTGGTTGATCGTCCCTTACTTGAGCAACTGGCCCCCATTCTTTGCAGGTATTGCCTTCTCAGCGAATTCCTACAAAAACCAAGTTACTCAGAGGTAAGGCAACGGTGAAAGTCCAACAAGTGCTCTCACTCACTTTCGCCCACGTCGGCCAATACACCTACACACTGTCTGCAGCGCTGGTCGTACCCAACCTAGGGCCCCTGTGTAACCTCTATTTACTGAGAGCGTGTGGGAGTATGCTACCCCTCCCAGTAAATATCAGTTGCTGGAGATTTCCTGAGTGAACAGCGAAACTCCCTTAAAATAAAAAAAACCTGTTACACAAATCACGTTACGTGTACAATTAGCGTCTATGACCCCGCGATTGTACGCAAATTGTGTAATGGGTATCAAGGTGAACTAACTAATGCACACAGTAACGTGCGGTACAGTCGCACTGCGTATAAGTAACTATTACTTATCCGCTGCACGACCAACGGAATCGGTTGTTTAGGCTGCGACACCTCAGCCGGAGCGTATTAACAGGCCTATATGGGTACTACGCAAACCCCCGGGACTGCGCTCTCACCGCTGACCTTTCTCAGGCCACGGTTTTTAGAGCTTCGCTTGACCTAGTCAGCGGATTTCTGACTTCGCCGACCTCTTGGTCTGCTGTTACTTGCTACTCTGCTCCTTTATACCTTATCAACGTTAACGTGAGCAAGCCAATCTCACGCCACCAAGTGTTCACTTCACTGGTGTCCTCTGGGATCCCGGGTTCACAAAACCTTTATTTGCATACACACGCTCGTTCACTCATATACACTTCGATTTTTCTGTATAGAAAATTACTTTCATTCAGGTGAAACAGGCTAATCCCAGAGGTGTCACAATAAGAGAAGGATCTTTTAAACTAAAATTTTGGAAACTGAACAAATTTGTGCTATTATCGCGTGGCTACCGTATCGCCTAAACTAAAACAATACTATCGTGTGATTTGTATTTAGTATCTGTACGCACGTTGCATAAACACGCCACGTGTGTAGGCCTTTGCGTTGCGTACGCAGGATCGCACGCTGTCCGAGACACGTGTACGAAGGCCGGATACGCCCGCAGTAACACAAATAACACGCTTCTATAAATGTAAACGATATTTAACTATAATCGCTTACTAACACCACACAGTATCTCCTGTATAAACCTTTATAACTGGGTCAGGCTGCGTGTGTGTTTTACACTTACTCCCTTAAATATTACTCTTTACTTTTAGCTAGCAACAAATTTCTCAGCACGTGATCAATGCTAATGGCAAACAAGAGGGTAAATATGCAAAATACACAAATAAAATACAGGTGTGTGCGTGTGTTACGTGTGTTGCGTGCGCAGTTGGCACCAAACAGAAATTAAACAGATTAAAAAAAACAAACAATAGCTTTACGTTCTTACCTTCCGGATCCCACCAGCATCCCTTCAAACCAAGCGGAGCAGACGCTTATCTAATCAGCACTAATGTATCCCCGACTGTTATGATTCCAATACTCCGGTCTGGGGAGATCTTATAGCAAGGACCCGAGTACTGGAACGTAATGCTGGGAAATGGGAGTGGGAACGGGAATAGCCCCTGGCGCCCTATCTCCGTTGTCTCGCCCGTGTTGTCAGAAATCTCTTGTGAGACTATGGTTGCTTGAGCCCATGGCAGCCGCGTTTGAAGGGCGGATTACGTCTGCCCAACTCCGATGCCCCCTCAGGTCTTAATGGGAGACAAAGAGAAATCCGAGACAGGGTGATAACAAGGGGCCCTCTAACTAAACAACAAAGCCAGGGGCTATACACTAACTTTAAACTAGAGTATGTACGGAAAAACCGCCAGGGAAAAGGACAACCAAAATACCCACTTGTCCACTCTCCTACTCGGCACCGCCGAGTTCCGGAGAGGACTGTGGGAGTGGAAACCTCCGCAAATGCTCCAAAACAGAATACGAGATGAAGCGACCTAGGCCGCAGCACGCGGCAGAGCCGCCACTCACGAAAACCACTTGAGGTCCTCTAGCGACTGTTGCGGGTAATTGAGGACCGGAAGGCTCCTTGGGATGAGATGACAACTCCAAGATTCAGGAACTCTGAGGACAGGAATGACCGGACACAGCAGAACTGGAACAGACGTTCAGCAAACCAAAGCAGCATGCAGGAAGCTATAACCGGCGTCTGTGTGAAGCACTGAGAAGGCTTTAAGCACTGCATCCTCCAATCAGGGTTCAGAGGCCGATTAACATAAATGTCGTGCAGCTGCCTTGCTGCACGACCAGAAGACCAGTGTGTTTAATTACTTGATTGACCCTGCAACGGGGAACGCGGTCCGCCCGTGGCGTCCCCGTTGCTAGGGTCCTGGCGGCTGAGCGCGCCCGGCATCCTAGCATTGCTAGGGACCTGGCGGCTCAGCGCGCACGGCGTCCCAGCGTTGCTAGGGACCCGGCGGCTCAGCACGCACGGCGTCCCAGCGTTGCTAGGGACCCGGCGGCTCAGCCCGCTCGGCGTCCCTAGTTGCTAGGCGCCGGGCCGCAACGAGATCTCGGACCACGGCGCCTAACACCGACCACAAAACGGCTAACAGGGGATACTACCTTCCCGCCGTTTGCTGATAGATAAAAGTCTGCCTTGTCCTGCTAGGCTGCGGATATGAGGAGAACCGGACGAGCTCCCAATTGATAAAGTCAATTATTATCTTCAAACATAAAGCTATACACTATTTCCGTGGAGCCGCTATGGCCGCTAGACCACGTGCACGTGCTACGCACTTTGTACGCTATTTGCGTACAGAGTCCCGCACGTGGTACGCACTTGGCGTACACACGCTGCGCTGAGTGTACGGAATACACACAGCGGGCGCACACACAGTTGATAACCCTTAAACCTTGTTAATAAAACACTGTAAGAATATGCTTATACTCTAAACCTTAGTAGTCAAATACTGTAATGATGTAACGCTTAAAAACCTTAACAATGTGTATGCTGTTTGAGCGATTGAGACGCTAAGAGAGCCCTTTGCAGGAAAGTGAAAACACAACACCGGGTTTGGTTAAAACCACAGCAGCTCTAACACTGCCGTGGATTATTCAGAGAAAAAGGGGAAAACAGTACAAGTTATACACTACAAGCTAACACAGAAATCTAACAGAATAACAGAGAATAAGACGAACAATGGCTACAGAGAATATACATACGTGGGGAATCTTTTGCAAGCGCGACCTGGAATCCAGTCCTCAGCTATTCAGGTAGAAAGCCTTCAGAGACATGAGGCTGGCCAGGCAACAGTGGTCTTTATATACACAACATACATTCACAATACAATGGTACCTGTAATCTCATTGTTCATTGGACACAGGGATGTGTCTCTACATTACAGCAAAGGTCATAGGTGGATTTGAACAGGTGGGCTGTGTCTTTCCCCAACTGCTCTGGTGGGAGGTATCCTCAGGATTCCCGCCGCATGTGTAATTTACAGCAAATACAGTTAATGTTCATAATCTACTTCTGTACATAACTATACGCAGGAGCGAGCGATCCTTTCCTAACTAACCTCGGAATGTTACCCTTAAAACCCTACAGCTGGATACTAGACACCACCTTTCAACCTTTATCTGACCCTTCCTATCATGCAAAGAGGAATCTCTCTGTCCAGGAACAGTTTAAACTAATCATACTCGCTGACATGGTCTAGGGAAATATTAACTACAAAATGCACTATTTGGGTTAAATATGCTACGATCGAGTCGCACGCTACACGCTCACAAACTCCGCCGTAAATACACATCTTATGCGCACGAGACGCTGGAGCGTCCCCTACGCAACTTGCGGGTATGTGTACGCACGGGGGAACAGGTGCACGAGCAGCGTGCATGTGCATGAGGGGTTAGTACAAGGGGTACGCATCATGATATTTTTCGACTTTGACAATGGAGATAAAGTGCACGGAGATAAAGTACCAGCCAATGAGCTCCTGTCATTTTTCAATCACAGCCTGTGACATGGTGATTGGCTGGTACTTTATCTCCTTTCTTTTCTTAGTAAATAGACCCCTTAATTAGCACCTCAACCAATTTGATTTAACCATCCATGTTGAGCCATGGATATACCTAAACTGGACCGTTGGGGTGCCTTGAAGACCACATTTGAGAATCTCTGCCGTAAACTAGGTACACACTATACAATTATCTGTCATATAATCTGCCAGATCTAGCTGGTTGGATTGAAAATTTGGTAATGTATTGATTTGGTAATGGACTGATTTGAAAATTTGGTAATGGTCGATTGTCATTTGCTCTCATCCATTACCAAATTTTCATTCCAACCAGCTAGCTCTGGCAGATAATTGTATAGTGTATACCTAGTTACTGTATATTCTTTCAAAAAATGTCCCTGTAGAGACAGATATACAAGACATAATCAAAATCTGGTTCTAATCTGGAACATTTACAAAATATGTTCCAGGTATACCTACACTCACGGAATCTCCAGGAGACACCTAAATCTTGGGTGGCTCTCCTGGACTCCACGAAGGGTAGTCATACTCTCAGAACCTGCTGTTGCTGCCTACCCTCTTTCATGAGTTTTCCTATGGATATCAGTCCTATTTTACACAGTAGTTGCAGAAAAATGTACATATTATTACTGTTGTTGGAATAACACCATTACTATAAAATATTTATCTGTAGTAGACAGAGCATCACAATAATCTAAGGAATCACATGTACAGTAGAGTGGGAATGAACTGAGTGAATTTAAGCCATAATAAATATTATGGGGTCTGTTTACTAAGCCTTGGAGAAAGACAAAGTGGACGGTGAGAAAGTACCAGCCAATCAGCTCCTAACTATCCTGTTAGAGGCTGCGCTTCAAAAATGACAGGAGCTGGTTGGTTGGAACGTTATCTCTCTCCACTGTCTCTCCCTCTACAAGATTTATTTAAAAATAAAACAAAAAAACACCATAAATGTTCAGTTAAACTTCCATAGGAAATGCAAATAAAAATGTCACACCACTTAATTACAAAATGTCTGCATATTACTGTATTTATACAGCAGCAGCTGTTCTAGCTGTCAGTGTCACTTTATTGCATGTTGAAGCAGATGAAGTTGAATATAAGTTCAATAAACACATGTGCAAACAGAACAATGTTGGCCTAGGATTTCAAAATATTTTATTTCTTGTTAAAAACAAACAGTAGTTCCACTGTCCCTATACAATATAATACAGCAATTAATAACAATACCAATACCAATTGTTTTATTGAGTCAATATTATCAAACACAGGGGACTATAGTCATGTTATCTGCCCTCTCCCCAGTGTGGTCCCCTCCATTCCCCATATATTACAGCTCATATTACATGACTGCTATCATGTAACACTTAGGGACCATCTGCAATCTTCCCTTCTGCTCTCTCTCACAGAGGTGCGCCTTCCTTACGGCCCCAGTGATTGGCCCGTATATTCCATCTCCGCCCACTCCATGGCGGCAGCGCCAATCAGATGCGAGCTCTCTCCGCGCCGGAGCCGGGCTCTCGTTGACGGACGAGGAAAATCCCTTAGCAATTTTAGGCCTCGCACCGTACTACGGGGTCAATACACGAGCCCCGCCCCTATTCCTCGATATATATCGATGACTGTCCTACTGCCCTGGCAATATATAGTGCCTACGGGCGGTTATCGGTCTCGAACGCCAAGCTGCAGCTTGTTACACATTCCCCGGGGCCTAGTACTTCAACCCGACTGGCGCTTTGTAGACGGTCCCTAATATTTAGAACGCGGCTCCTTTAAGCGTGTAGCTGTCTTAGGAGTTGCCTGCGCAAACAAAAAAAAGTAATTTATCGCAAATAAAATGTAAATAGTGACTGACAGGCCTGCGGGGGCGATGTGACCGCTGTAATATCACTGCTGCAGCCGGTATTTATTATCAGCCATTTAGCGATAGATCGGGACCCGGGTCCCCGATGTCAGGCGGGGGCACGCTGGCGGGACCGTCACCAGTCCCGGGGCAGTGTAATCCTGTCATCTGGCGGGCGGCTGCCCTCTATCTACAGCGGAACACGCCCGCGGGCTGGGTGGCACCCGGGGATCTGGCGGGGTGTTTTCCCGTACAGGCATGTGCCGGGGCAGCCCGGGACTGGGGTCCTTGTGACATGAGGTCCTATTTAGTCTGGGTCAAGCTCAGTACCGCTTCAGGAGGGAAACTTCAGGGGCTTTGTCCCGAGACAAAGAGCAGTCGCCGCAGCGGAGCCCGGATTGTCAGGGGGTGAAGCCACTGCAGGTGAGCGGGCCCCGGGGGGCCACACGGAGAAGGGGGACACTGGAGCCTCCACCCCCCTCCCGGCATCGCGGTGACATGGGGAGGGTGCTGCATCGTGAGCTGGGACCGGGAGGTGCCGCTGCCCCTGGATTCGGACCAACATCCGGCGAGTCCCCGATGATCCCGGCTGTTGCCCATGTGCCGTGCCCGCACAGTGCCATCTCCCTGCCGCGAGAGGAGGAGGAGGGGTCCCGCGCACCCCATGGCGGTCCCGCAGCGCCCCCTCTCTCCCATTCATTCCCATCCTCCTCATCAGTGCGGCGCCTCTGCTGCCCGCGGTCACCCGGCACCTGCAGCCCCGGCCCTGCCCGGCACACACCTGCGCCCTGTATATGTCATATCTTCCTATAGCTCCTTACCTGCTACTGCTCCCCCACACCTGCGCCCTGTATATATCATATCTATCCATAACTTCTCTCCTGATACTGCCGCCCCACACACATACTCCCCATTACCCACACCTGTGCCCCGTGTATAACATTTCTTCCTATAGCCATACCTCCCAAAATGACCCTCTCCAGGAGGGACAGAATGCTCTGCTCCTGGACTTCCCTCTTAATTTGTGATTACCATCACCTGTGCTGAAACACCTTTCTTATCCATTAACCTGTCCAAAACAGGTGCCGGCAATCCTAGAGAAAGGGAAAAGTCAAGAAGCAGAGCATTGTGTCCCTCCTGGAGAGGGTCATGTTGGGAGGTATGCTATAGCTACTTATCTGATACTATCCCCACACACACACAAACACTAATTTCCCATCACCACACCTGTGCCTTGTATATAACATCTGATACGTCCTCACCTGATATTGCTTCCCCCCCACACACATTCCTCATTACCCTGCACCTGTGCCCTGTATATGTCATGGGCTGGGATCATGTGACCAGCGGTCAGCATCCTGATGCTGGGATCCTGGCTGCTAAAATGCAGACATCGGGGTGAGTGCAGCGAAGTCCCTTGCAGGCTCGCTGGGCAACCATGAGTGGGACTAATCCCTGTGTGTTGACATTCTGCCGGTCGGCATTTCAAGTGGACGAGATCCCAGAGTGTGTGTACTGACCGCCGGGATCCCGACAGCTGATAACGTGACTACATCCCTATGTGATATATCTATAGCTCCTTGCCTGTTATTGCTTCCCCCACACACATTACCCCACATCTGTGCCTTGTATATATCACTTCTTCCTATAGCTCCTCACCTGATGCTGCTCTTGTGCACTGCTGCCCCACACACTCTGCCTATGTCACATCTGTGCCCTGTATATAGCATGTCTGTAGCACAGGCATGTTCAAACTGCAGCCCTCCAGCTGTTGAGAAACTACACATCCCAGCATGCCCTGACACAGCTTTAGCATTCTCTGACAGCAAAACTGTCAGGGCGTGCTGGGATATGTAGTTTCACAACAGCTGGAGGGCCGCGGTTTGGACATGCCTGCAGTGTAGCGTCTCCTCTCATACCGGCCTTGTGCACCGCTTCCCCACACGTTCCCCATTACCCTGCACCCTTTATATATTGTCTCTCTATGGCTCCTCCTCTGCTGCTGGCCTGGTGCACTGCTCCCTCTCCTCACACTTGTCAGAGACAAGGAAGTTATCTCCCTGCACCCTGTCCCAATCTCTGCTATATTGGGTATAACAGCCCCTGGAGGGATGTTGGATTTAGACACCGTTTAGGAAACCTTGATGAACCTGTCCTAACAAAAAGAAAAAATTCACCCTTATTAGGGGCCTGATTGGATGCAAACCCGATTTTTACACAGTTGAGCGATTATCTGCTGACTGCGCATGCTCCTCAATGGTCTTGCGATGTTGGTTGCAGTGAGGATTTATTTGGAAAGATATTGAGTCAGGGACCGTGTGGAGGGGAAAAATACAGGTGTCTTGACTTTATCAGGGTGTGTCTCAGCCTGCATCTGCGATCCTGTACGCAGCTACAATAGCTGCAGTGTCTTACCTCCTGAGGCCATGATCTGCGACCAATGCTGCGTCTCTGTGCAAAGCTGCCGATGGGTATCGCCATATAAATCCAGACTGCTGTGGCATTTGCATATTTTTGCACAGTCGCTGTGAACACTTTTCAGTACATCACTGCATTAGGCCTTAGAAATTGAGGCATTGGCTTTATGTAGGATTGGACAAATTTATTGAGCAGCTTTCCCTAATAGTGCCAAATGCATGCTGAGCAGTAGTTTCCCAAAAAGCCCAAGATGCTATCCTGTGTTTGGCATGGAAAGCTTACGGATGGGCTTTTCTAGTAGTAGTAGTAGTAGTAGTAGTAGTAGTATAGTCGATGATTGGCCGTTTATTTATATTGAAGGAAAATATCCCACACGAAAAAATTAATCTGCGATAACTGTCCCATTTTCACGGCCAGGATTGCAAAAAACTCATTGAGCTCCATTCAATTTGGCGTGAATTGAGCAGTGCTGTGAAGGAGCTCCCGAAGCTATTAAATTCAGCATGATTTTATGTCG
The DNA here is from genome assembly GCF_028390025.1 of Pseudophryne corroboree. Lineage (NCBI taxonomy): Eukaryota > Metazoa > Chordata > Amphibia > Anura > Myobatrachidae > Pseudophryne > Pseudophryne corroboree. Next base: position 382,101,675 of record NC_086450.1, on the reverse strand, counting down.
GAAAATGCCAGTTCTCACGCCTTTAAACATGGTGTTTAGTCGCGAGAACTGGCATTCTCTGACTTTAAGTGCCAGGCACGATGCTGTTTCTGGTGAGCTAAGGGCAAAAAACAGCATTGTGCCAGTAGTTTGCTAGGATTTCTGCTCGCACCCCGGGAGGGGTGCAAGAAGGAATCCTCACCACTGGCATAACATTGCGCTGAATCGAATAGCTCCAGGAGCTCCTTACCGGCGCTGTTCAATTCACACTGAATTGAATAGAGTCCGTGAACTCGGGAACTTATCCCAGATCCTGTGTGTTTTAGTGCAAAAAAATGGGTATTGCACCGCACACAAAAAACGGTATAATGGAATTTCCCAATAATGAACATTGGGGGGAAAAAAATCGCAATTGAATATCCCCCTTATTGGGTTTGTAGATTATTTTTATTTTTTTCATTATTAAGAGAGCTGGTTTTTATCTACCATTAGTTTCTTATATAGCGCATCAAATTCTGTTACACTTTAAATTGGAAACATTGATAAAACAAAACTGGGTAATAAGTCATAGAGGTAGGAAGGCCCTGCTCGCAAGCTTACAATATGAAAATAGCATCAGATTGTGCAAAAAGCAAATACAGATGTAGGTGAATGACCTCTTTTAAACATTGCCTTAAATAAAATCAGAAAACATGAACTGTAACAATCCCATCTGAACTAGCCTTCAGTGTAAAAATGTAGCCACTCATCATGGCTACATCTAGGCGTGAATGCGTCTTAGTTGCGCCCCATACAAACTTTGTATGGGGCAGCAAAAGGCACTACTAGGCGTGGACGTGCATGTGGCGCCTAGTTGTAGACACGATGAGTGTGGCTGGCGTCATCTGTACACTGAAAGCTAGTTCAGACCTGTAATAAGTGTTAAGTTGTGAAGCCTATGTGCAGAGGCGATGGGAGACTATAGAATGGTGCTAAAGGCCCATACACACTGGGCGATTTTGAGCTCCCTTTTGCTGTGTTGAGCTGCTTTCAGCTCAATACCGCCCAGTGTGTATGCCCCGGCAATCGGCGCTGATGCGCGCGCTCCCGCTTCATCGTGGGCGGCAGTCGTTCATCTGCTGGTATCACCAGCAGATGAATGGTGGGGTGAACGGCTTTCTATAGCGTTCTGCTATGAAAAGCTGTTCGACATCGCTGGGTAGGGGGGAAAATAGATTTTAAGCCCAGCGATGTCAGTGATCATCGCTGTGCATACACGCTGGGCAAAAACGCCCAGTGTGTATACACCTTTACAGCAGTGAGGTCGAAGGCTTCGGAGGCACTGGCTATTATCGAATGGAGATATCGCATATATTACACTGCTCAAAAAAATAAAGGGAACACTAAAATAACACATCCTAGATCTGAATGAATGAAATATTCTTATTAAATACTTTGTTCTTTACATAGTTGAATGTGCTGACAACAAAATCACACAAAAATTATCAATGGAAATCAAATTTATTAACCCATGGAGGTCTGGATTTGGAGTCACACTCAAAATTAAAGTGGAAAAACACACTACAGGCTGATCCAACTTTGATGTAATGTCCTTAAAACAAGTCAAAATGAGGCTCAGTAGTGTGTGTGGCCTCCACGTGCCTGTATGACCTCCCTACAACGCCTGGGCATGCTCCTGATGAGGTGGCGGATGGTCTCCTGAGGGATCTCCTCCCAGACCTGGACTAAAGCATCCGCCAACTCCTGGACAGTCTGTGGTGCAACGTGGCGTTGGGGGATGGAGCGAGACATGATGTCCCAGATGTGCTCAATTGGATTCAGGTCTGGGGAACGGGCGGGCCAGTCCATAGCATCAATGCCTTCGTCTTGCAGGAGCTGCTGAGGCACTCCAGCCACATGAGGTCTAGCATTGTCTTGCATTAGGAGGAACCCGGGGCCAACCGCACCAGCATATGGTCTCACAAGGGGTCTGAGGATCTCAGCTCGGTACCTAATGGCAGTCTGGCTAGCACATGGAGGGCTGTGCGGCCCCCCCCAAAAAATGCCACCCTACACCATTACACCACCCTACAGGATCGACTGCCAAACCGGTCATGCTCGAGGATGTTGCAGGCAGCAGAACGTTCTCCTTGGCGTCTCCAGACTCTGTCACGATCAGAAACAGACACCATGAGGGTTGTATGAGGGCCTGACGTCCACAGGTGGGGGTTGTGCTTACAGCCCAACACAGTGCAGGACGTTTGGCATTTGCCAGAGAACACCAAGATTGGCAAATTCGCCACTGGCGCCCTGTGCTCTTCACAGATGAAAGCGGGTTCTCACTGAACACATGTGACAGACGTGACAGAGTCTGGAGACGCCAAGGAGAATGTTCTGCTGACTGCAACATCCTCCAGCATGACCGGTTTGGCAGTGGGTCAGTAATGGTGTGGGGTGGCATTTCTTTGGGGGGCCGCACAGCCCTCTATGTGCTCAACAGAGGTAGCCTGACTGCTGTTAGGTACCGAGATGAGATCCTCAGACCCCTAGTGAGACCATATTCTGGTGCGGTTGGCCCTGGGTTCCTCCTTATGCCAGACAATGCTAGACCTCATGTGGCTGGAGTGTGTCAGCAGTTCCTGCAAGACAAAGGCATTGATGCTATGGACTGGCCCGCCCGTTCCCCAGACCTGAATCCAATTGAGCACATCTGGGACATCATGTCTCGCTCCATCCACCAATGCCACGTTGCATCACAGACTGTCTAGGAGTTGGCGGATGCTTTAGTCCAGGTCTGGGAGGAGATCCCTCAGGAGACCATCCGCCACCTCATCAGGAGCATGCCCAGGCGTTGTAGGGAGGTCATACAGGCACGTGGAGGCCACACACACTACTGAGCCTCATTTTGACTTGTTTTAAGGACATTACATCAAAGTTGGATCAGCCTGTAGTGTGTTTATCCACTTTAATTTTGAGTGTGACTCCAAATCCAGACCTCCATGGGTTAATAAATTTGATTTCCATTGATTTTTGTGTGATTTTGATGCCGACACATTCAACTATGTAAAGAACAAAGTATTTAATAAGAATATTTCATTCATTCAGATCTAGGATGTGTTGTTTTAAGGGTTCGCTTTATAATATATATATATATATATATATTTTATTGTACCAAATTATTTTAGTGTTGTGAAAAATCAATTGTTTTTGGCTTCGTCTAAGTAATGGATGTCTGACTGGCAATATTCAGTTGTTCTGATGGTCACGGGCGCCCAGTTCTTTAAGTGCTAGTCGTGCCGAAATGCACATGGTTTAGATGCCTGCAGCGGCTTAACCCATACAAAGCTCTTGTATGCCGTAGAAACGGCAGTTTGGGCTCCCAAAAGTCCAACTGTTCGTGGATTCCTGCTCGCTACCTCAGTAGGCGGTGAGCAGATCGAATGGGTTCCCACGGAACACGCGCCGATGGCAAAACAATTGAAGAGCTCGCATTGTTTGCCCATTACCTAGTGTTCACTCTAGAAGTGAAATGGGGCATGGTGCCGGACTCCGGGGGTATATGTGCGCGCGTGCCCCAAATGGGGTGTGACCACGCAAATTAGGGGGCGTGACCACGCCTATGTCATTTTGGTGGGAGGTGCGGCCCACAGATGCTACTATAGAGGGTGTCTGTGGCCGGCGATGTCACTTTTGGGAGCGTGCCCAGCACCTCCGTCGGTGCTGGGCTTCCCCTAGCTCTCTCCCAATGCGTGAATGGATGCCGCTCGCATGCGCACGGCATCTTTACACGCTGGGAGGGCAGGAAGCGGGCAGCTGTTCTAGCAGGGTGCCGCAAAAGGGGCAGGGCGGGTTTTGCCTGCTATAAAACGGGCAGGGCGAGGCGCCCTGCTAAAACAGCCTGGAGTGAACACTATTATGGGCACCCGAACACATTTCCCACTTATAATTAGAACTTTGCTCAAGTACTTCAGTTCCTTCTCCACTGTCACAGTGAAGTCCTCCTGTTACTGGCATAAAAACCCACCAGGGCTGACCCTGCTTGAAACCAAGTCACTCCCTATTATGGGAGGATATCCTTTCGCATGGAAATATGGACTTTGACCGCGAATTTTACCCAATGGCCATTAGTAAACACTCGGCTGTTATCTCGACCCGCGATAAACCCCTATTCAATTTTCTGTAATTAGCAGCGATAATTCTCCATATGATTTACTACAGTTTCACTTCATCACCTCTGAGCAGGTGATAAGCTTGGGGAGAATCCCTATTTTCAGGTAAAAATTTCAGGATTTGGTTCAGAACACCTAGGACACTCCCCTGAATGACAACATAGGCGCTTTTAAGAATTTAATTATTTTTAATTGGCCAATAATGATGTCATTTTGGGAGGGGTTAAAGAACTGGAAATTGGGGTATAAATGGGACAGGTATATTGGGGTTCTATGAGTGGGACAAGTGGTTTTTAGACTTGCAGGTGGGAGTAATTTGTTTTTAAATTTGGCTTTAATTGACCCAAATACTGTACTCATACCCATTTTATGTACCCCCAATTTAATTTAAGCACTTGCATTTTATCATTTTTTCATTTAAAAAATGCATATAAAAGCCACTGACCGAATTTAAGTACCCCAAATCTTTATATTATAACCACTAATAGATTTTTACTGTTTTCCTTAGTTTTGCTTTTTTGGGGGTACAGTCAGATTTCCCCATTGTCTCCTACACTTTTTCCCTGGTTTTGAGAACAAGAATTATCGTAAGTATCCCATTTTTGCAAATTTGCAGTAGGATAGGTCAAAACGCAGGAACATGCAAAACTCTGATAAGCCGCTTTTTGCTGTAATGTTTAGACAATTTCTACAGAAAGTCTGATCACTGAAATTAATTAGGGTTATCACGGCTAATTAATTTCCCCCCCTCTGTCTAAATGCAACCTACACTGTATGATGGCCAAAGCTTTCCGGGGAGTTTACTTCCTGGTAGCAGTTACCTGGCTCTGTATGTCTGGAGTTCTGTAATCCTCATTTGATAGGAAACCAGTAGCGCTCCAGGGTGCGTTATTCAGACCCTTCTTGAAAGAGCTAATCTGTCATCTCCCTCAGTGGAAGAATAAGACCTCTTCAGGGTCAGCAGACTTAAGACTTTTCCTTCACCGCAAGGGTGGGTGTGGTGATGCCTGTTGGCGAAGGTTCTGCCTGAGCTACCCTTAAGACACAGTCATCCGTTCCTCCAGAAAGACTTCTTCTATGCTGTAATTATGACAGGACTACACATTAACGCCTCCTAATTAGCTACTCCTTTTCTTCATTTGCTATCTAACATATAGAATCTGATCTTCAAAAGTAATTGAGACTAATCATGCAGCAGGTGTGGCCTGGGTATGGATTACAATTAGGTTGGGCCTGGTGGATGCTGAGAATATTTGACAGTAACAAAGGATTGCGTGTAAGGGTGTGTCAACTATAAAGATAAACGCAGGTGATTATATGCATACCTCCCAACTGTCCTCATTTTCACAGGACAGTCCCGTTTTGTGGGGCTGTCCCATCCGCAGGCCGCAGTGTCCTGCGGTGGGTGGCTGGGTAGGCATTTGGGAGGCTCCTGCACTCTCTGCCCTGCTTAGCAGAGCAGTGGTGAATAGACGTTATGCGCACAGCGTCTATTCATGGGAGACAGAGGGAGAGGGGGCATGCCAGCAGCTCACACAGCACTGGGCATGCCCCCTCAGTGACGGTAAACGTGGGCGCGGCATGTGATCATGGCACTGCCGTGAGGCCACCCCCCCTTTTCGGGAGCATGAGGAAGTCGCGCTCTTCTATTTGAAGATAGTGGGAGGTATGTATCTGAGTTTACAATGGCTGATCGTAATCACAAAAAGTAGTAAAAAAAATTTCCGTAAATAATTCTAGTCATATCTTGAATTTGACGTTACATCTATTTTCATACAACTTGTATGGGTCAAATCAACGCACTGTTTGTTAAAATATTACCTCGCCAGCTCAGATTTTGTTCAAATTTGGTATACAGAGATTATATGTGTAGTCGTAAGAAAAAAACTAAATTTTATTTAAATCTCGTGCTGTTTCCAAATTATGGCCATGTAAAGTCTTCGAAAAACTGTCAAATGAACAACCAGCATATCTTCAAATTGTCACAGCTGCTCTCCTAATTAAGCTAGAGGTGGGAGTGGTGTAATTTTACTGTTTGTGTGTGTTTTTTTTTTTTTTGTTTTTTTTTAATTTTATCTTACACTTCTGTCCTTTTCTTATAATATACAACACAGTAGACTCTGAGCACGATTCAATTCGATAACAGTTGAATAGCGCTGGGAATTAGCTCCCGGGGCTGTTCAATACAGCACCCTGTGACACCCAACAACGGGAATTCTTCATGTACACCCGGAGGGTGCGAGCAAAAATCTGACAAAAGTGCAGGGGAGATGCTGATTTCTGCCCTAAGCGTAGCTGAAACAGCGTTGCGCCGGGCAATTAAATCAGAGAATGCCGGTTCTCACGATAAAATTCCCTGTTAGTCCAGGAGAACGAGCATTCTCGACTTACCACTGCGCTGTATTAAATAGCCCATGAAGCTAATTCCTGGCACTATTCAACGGTTATCGAATTGAATTATGCCCTTTAAGAGGAAAAAGCTTTACCAAATTCAAACTAAACTTTTTGATCATTATCTCAAGAAGTCCGTCGACAAAGTTCAAAAAAATTCAGGAAACAGTCTATACTAATGTTAAATGTTTGTAAAAATGTAAAAGTTGGAGGATAATGGGTTTATAGGTAAAAATACTTTTAAAGCAAGGTAGTTTTATAAAAAAAAAAAAGCCAGGTGAACTACAAGTAGTAATAAGTAAGTACAGGTCGAGTATCCCATATCCAAATATTCCGAAATACGGACTTTTTTGAGTGAGATAGTGAAATCTTTGTTTTTTTTGATGGCTCAATGTACACAAACTTTGTTTAATACACAAAGTTATTAAAAATATTGTATTAAATGTCCTTCAGGCTGTGTGTATATGAAACATAAATGAATTGTGTGAATGTACACACACTTTGTTTAATGCACAAAGTTATAAAAAATATTGGCTAAAATTACCTTCAGGCTGTGTGTATATGGTGTATATGAAATATAAATGCATTCTGTGCTTAGATTTAGGTCCCATCACCATGATATCTCATTATGGTAGGCAATTATTCCAAAATACGGAAAAATCCCATATCCAAAATACCTCTGGTCCCAAGCATTTTGGATAAGGGAGACTCAACCTGTAATAGATTACTACTAAATGGTGGCTTGCTTATGCAATGTACAAGAATGAAGATGAAGACTAATTAAAAGTGACCTTCCTTCATCTAGCTAGCCCTTTGCCATCATCCTTCTATCTAAGGAAGCCTGATGTACTATGGATACCTCCTAATATGTCTTATGCAAAGTGGACCCTATAACTCCAACTGGAAGAATTTATGTCTCCAGATTACACTTTAAAAACCTCTGAAGCATTGTCAAACTATCTTCACCTGACATTGTTGGCTGACTAATACAATGTCAAGTATTTCTATTCAACTTTATTTATATAATTAAACTAATGAAGCCATCCAATCTATTTACTACTTGTAATACACCTGGCTTTTTTGAATAAACTACCTTGCTTTAAAATGATTTATAACAATGAACCCACTATCCTCCCACTTTTTACATTTGGACAAAGATTTAACATTAGTATAGACTATTTCCTGAATTTTTTATTTATTTTTGAAAACTGCATGAGATAATTTACGATTGGGAATAGTAACCTGTGCCAAGTGCAGCACTTAGCGGAACAAGGCACTTTGCCCGAAGCATGGTGAGCCATGCAAGGGCACATGGTGCACTAATTGTGGTTCCCAGTCACTTTACAAAGAAAACTACACCAATTTTCTTTAAAAAAAACACAAAACTTGTGTTGACTTTTTTTCCATGTTGACCTAAAGACAGTGTTGAGCTATTTCAGATGTTGACCTAGTCACTGTCAACCTAACAATGGTCGACACTATGATCCACACCCATATACTTACCATATACCAAATTTTAGAGGGGAAGTGGCTGGCTTTCCGACGGACAGGATCCCAGTGGTTTGATATACAGATGCTGGGATCCTGAAGGATGCAATACCGGCGTCTTGATAGTGGCAGCCTGACAGCGGGATGCGCTGGCGTCCTGCCATGGGGTGGGGGGAGGCTAGGAGAAGGAGTGTTGGGGACCAGGGAGGGAGTGTTAGGTTTTGGCACATAGAAGAGGGATTTAGGGTTAGGCATCAAGCGGGGAGGTTAGGCACCGCCCAGGAGGGTTAGGGTTAGGCAGTGGATATTCTTGCATGACCAATGAGTGACTGCTCTGAATAAAGCAATGTGATGGGAGGGGTATAAGACTACTCCAGGATAAAGCTAAAACTGGTGAGGACAGACCTGATTGTATTGCAGTGCAGTGTTTGTAGAAGTTAATAATGCCGACAAGAAGGGTTTTTGTACAAGCATCTTTTATCTTGTAATCGTGAACACCTTGGCCGGGAACAAGTAATCTAATCCTAGTAGATGGCTTCTCCTTGTGCAATGAGTACCTTGAAAAACTCTGTAAGAAAAGTAATACACTAACTCGCACAATTGAGATGCTGATGACTAATCTATTTAGATTGTTTTTTTTTTTTGAGGAAGGGTCTACTAATCTGTCTTCTCTTATTAATGAGGAAGGGCCTACTAATCTGTCTTCTCATTAAATTAGAACCGAAAAGGATATCCTCAACCTACTGGAGTGAGTGTCCCAGGTGTACATTGGTCAGACTACTGAGATGCTTGGCTTATTGTGTTTACTCATTGAAACATGGGACACATGGTCATGACTAGGTAACCAAATTGGGAGCTGGTTCCAACACTCCAATGAGTATGGAAAGCAGACGAACAAACCCGTTTTATGTGTAAATAATGACTGGCTGCTGAACTGAGCAAAATGCAGGAGTTAGATGAGACCACCAAAATTCAGACTATTTGTGTGGGAGGCTTTAAAATGACAAAAGCATAGATGGCCCCTCATTCATGTTGCAGAAACATACTATACTGTGGTTACTTGTGAGAAGACTAGGTCTTTTGGTTATAGCTGCTGTAAATTAGGCTGACCACACACATTATACACTGTTGAGTCACCTTATTATGACCACCAGCTAAATAACCAAAGTAACTGCCGTGTGCAGCACGGACAGCAGCTAGACGGGCTGAGCTGTTTTAGACATGTCTGGTAGCCCCCAGGTTCATTTTGACGGTGAGTTGCTCCACTATAGAGTTTTGGTCGGCCCTCACGCACTTTCGTAGCCAATGTTCACCTCTCGCATAAATAGCACATGGTGCTCTGCAGTTTCCACGTCGGTAATTCGCAATGGTGCCATTTGTCCGGTCACGATGCACCTTCACCACAGCAGCACGCACACAGTTCACAAACTGCACTATTCCAGAAATACTGCCACCCTTGGCCCGAAAGCCGGTAATCATCCCTTTTTGAAACTGATAAATCACCCCTTTTACCCATGATAGCAACAAGTGATGTGTATGCAGACGGCCTATCTTGCACCTTATACCCACCAAGCTAGCACACGACGTTATGTATTTCAGGGGCTGCACACTGCCAACGTCAATTGTTGTTGGTGGTCATAATAATGTGACTTGAAACGTGTATGAGGGTTTTGCTTTCACCTAACTTTGCAGACAGTTGTGCTGTGGGGGGAATATATTATGCCATGAAAACCCTGATTGAGTTGAATTGAAGCTGTTCTGGTAGATATGAAATTGGATTGCCCAGTAGACTCCAGTTGCCCATGGGTTAGCTCACTGCTTGATATAGATGTTGAAAGAAGCACAGTGCAGCTTGCTTCAAATTAGACCCCTGATTCCTTAACCTGATTCTTGATTGGGAACTTTAAGGCTTATACTCGGATGATGAAAGAAAAGTTGGTCTTATTTCCATTGTAACAGATTGCTCTAATCTTCGGTACAGTATTCCTGTTTCTCTAGCATCCATGAGGGATATAGGGGGAAACTAGTATGACGGGGGTCAAAGGAGCCAGCGCACTTTAAATTTCTCTTGCGTCCTAGAGGATGCTGGGGACTCCGTAAGGACCATGGGGTATAGACGGGCTCCGCAGGAGACATGGGCACCTAAAAAGAACTTTTCCTATGGGTGTGCACTGGCTCCTCCCTCTATGCCCCTCCTCCAGACCTCAGTTAGATTCTGTGCCCAGAAGAGAAAGGGTACACTGCAGAGAGCTCTCCTGAGTTTCCTGTAGAAAAAGAATTTTGTTAGGTTTTTTTATTTTCAGGGAGTCCTGTTGGCAACAGGCTCCCTGCATCGTGGGACTGAGGGGAGAGAAGCAGACCTACTTAACTGATGGGCTCTGCTTCTTAGGCTACTGGACACCATAAGCTCCAGAGGGAGTCGGAACACAGGTCTCACCCTGGGGTTCGTCCCTGAGCAGCGCCGCCGTCCTCCTCACAGATGCCGGAAGATAGAAGCCGGGTGAGTATAAGAAGATAGAAGACATCTCAGGCGGCAGAAGACTTCAGATCTTCATGAGGCCATTGCTCCCAGACACAACACACAGAGGCAGCACTGATAAGCGCAGGGGGGGGGGGGGGGGGGGGGGGGGTGGGGGGTGAGGGCAGCAATAATCCTCAATTTT